>NC_084808.1:17110224-17410224 GCF_963583255.1 Pyrus communis | reverse complement strand
GCATATTTGACAAAATTGAAAAGGTTGATATGCTTGTCTTGGTAAAGACTGATATGATGACTAAGAACCAGTGACTGAAGGTTGCTGAAAAGATGGTTGAGAACTAGAATAAAACTTCTTCCCTTTGCCTTTTGATTTGAAATTAGGACCCCTGAAATTGTCCTTTGCCTTTTGTCCACTCATTTGTGAAAATGGCATTGGTGAGATTTGTTGACTCTGAGAAAATGACATTTGTGGAACTGATGACATTTGTTGCAATGCAGGCATTGGATGAAATGAAGAAGCCTGCTGAGGACTACTTTGAGAATAGTACTTTAATCCAGAAAAGTTACCATCATCAAAACCAGAATTGAGAGAATTAGCAAACATGGCAGTCTTCACAAAAGCTTGCTTAACCACCTCTTCCCCTAATAGACTCTTCAGCTTTTAGTTGAGATCGGAGTTCTTTAATAGTGACAAGATTTTCTCTTCCCCTAATAACAGCTTTGATAGTATTATACTCAAATGGAAGACCTCAAAGAGCCACAATAACAATATCTTCATCTGAAATCAGCACTCCCACAACAGCAAGTTGATCTCTACAATCTTTAATGGGCTGCAGATACACATCAATAGATTCTGGTCCGTTCCTGTAAGTCAATCTTCATTTGAACAATACTAGTTCTTGTCATATTAAAAAACCTTTCTTTGAGATTAGTCCCCATTTCACGAGAACTTTAACAGCCAATGACACAGGATAAAGCAGCAGTGGATAAGGTAGCAGTTATAAGAGTCATTGAAGCTTTGTCATGAATCTTCCACACCTTATATGCATCATTAAGCACTCGTGGATTGTCAACAGTTTCATATTCAGAATCAGAATCTACATATTTGTTTGGACAGGGAATGGACCCAGTAACAAACCCAAGAATCCCATTTCCATCTAACAATAGTTCCATTTGAAAATTCCAAGTGACATAGTTGGAATCATCAAGCTTTATAGTCACAGTGTTGCCAACACTAGGAATTAATGAAGAAATTGGTGACTGAGGGAAAGCTAACTGAGTAACCGTAACCATTGTATAGTAGCACAACAAATCAATAGAGTCAACAAATATACGAAATACACAGAGATTTCCAAAGCATAAAGATGAACAAATGTGCCAAAATCAAGAACACACCGACAGTTGAATGTGATTGAATCAAGAATCATTCAACAAGCACAACACAAATCCTTCAAATAGCAACACGATCTTCTCCAAAGAAAACAAGAATCAAGAAGTTAATCACCGACTTCCTGCACCGACATAGCATCGACTGCACACCGACATAGCTTCAATGAGCAAACACCGAAAGACAGAGAAGTATACAAAAGCACCACCACTTACCAATACAAGCGGAAGCACAGGTGCAGAGATCGTTGTCAACGAATGGAGTTACCAGTCGCCAGCGAAGATACTATGTTAACAAAGCTTACAGAGAGACTTTAGAGAGAGAAGTAGAAAGGAAAGTTTAGAGAGAGAAACTGATTGTAATATTTCACTTCATAACTATCTGAATATTACATCTCTTGTTTATATATAAATAATTTTCCACACATAACTAACTCACCTAATACACTTGTGACACATAACACACATCTAATACATAACACTTGGCATAATCCTATGCTAATCTCTACAATCTAACATTAATTACCTCATCTAATCTTGTCTTCCCGATTCTAGATTGCTTGTTTGACCAATTCATCAAACACGACTCCATAGATGCATGGACATTACACTCTCAATCAACGAGTTGTGGAAAACAAGTTGTAGAACACTGATTTTGAGTTTTTATTTTCAAAATGAGTGTAAAGATAAATTTACATATTAAATTAAGTTTGTGAGAGTAGTTTAGGTAATAAAATTGGGTATAAAGAAAAATATTAGGCCAACTAAATATTAAGTTACCTATATTAAGTTGGACTTGAATTTTAAAGAAAAATATTAGGCCAACTAAATATACGTATACTGTCCTATGATAGGCCACAAGTTTAAAATAAATGTATGATACTGTCCCTAGATATATTAAATTATGACATAACTATTGCTCCAGAATCGGATCGGTACGAAATTAGCGACTTTATTTAGTTAAATTGCTAGTTAGCTAGCGATCGTAATTCTATATGATCGCTATCTTACTAGCAACTCTCTTCAAGGACAATAGGAAGAAAAGTACCGATCGTAGCATTTTTACCCCTCCTTTTTTTCTTTTTCTTTTTTCATTGAATTTCTTTTCCATTGAATTTTTTTTCCTAAAACTATTTTTTATTGATTTTTAAAGTTGAAAATATGAGAATATCTTTAAATTTAGGTTTTAAATCATTAATTTCAATTGTTTAAATATTAATTATAATAGATTTAGCATGGGAAAATATATTTTGAAGAACATGAATATGATAGTTTGTAGTTATAGTAAGAGAAATAAAAAAAATAAAAAAATTGAAAAGAGGAGGATCGGTACGAAATTAGCGACTTCATGTAAGATAAGTTGCTAGTTAGCTAGCGATCATAATACAAAATGATCGCTATCTAGCTAGCAACTCTCTTCAAGGACAATAGGAAGAAAAGTACCGATCGTAGCATTTTTCCCCCTCCTTTTTTTCTTTTTCTTTTTTCATTGAATTTGTTTGCCATTGATTTTTTTTTTCCTAAAACTAGTTTTTATTGATTTTTAAAGTTGAAAATATGAGAATATCTTTAAATTTAGGTTTTAAATCATTCATTTCAATTGTTTAAATATTAATTATAATAGATTTAGCATGGGAAAATATATTTTGAAGAACATGAATATGATAGTTTGTAGTTATGGTAAAAGAAATAAAAAAAATAAAAAAATTGAAAAGAGGGGGATCGGTATGAAACTAGCGACTTGATGTATGGTAAATTGCTAGTTGGCCAGCGATCGTTAGTCCGCAGAATCGCTATACTAATAGCAACTCTCTTCAAAGAAAATAGGTAGAAAAGTACCGATCGTAACATTTTTCCCCCACCTTTTTTTATTTTTCTTTTTTCATTGAATTTCTTTGCCATTGAATTTTTTTTCCTAAAACTAGTTTTTATTGATTTTTAAAGTTGAAAATATGAGAATATCTTTCAATTTAGGTTTTAAATCATTCATTTCAATTGTTTAAATATTAATTATAATAGATTTAGCAAGGGAAAATATATTTTGAAGAACATGAATATGATAGCTTTTAGTTATGGTAAGAGAAATAAAACAAATAAAAAAATTGAAAAGAGGGGGATCGGTATGAAACTAGCGACTTGAATTAAGTTAAATTGCTAGTTGGCTAGCGATCGTAAGTCCGTAGAATCGCTATATTAATAGCAACACTCTTCTAGGACAATAGAAAGAAAAGTACCGATCGTACCATTTTTCCCCCTCCTTTTTTTCTTTTTCTTTTTTCATTGAATTTCTTTGCCATTGAATTTTTTTTTCCTAAAACTAGTTTTTATTGATTTTTAAAGTTGAAAATATGAGAATATCTTTCAATTTAGGTTTTAAATCATTCATTTCAATTGTTTAAATATTAATTATAATAGATTTAGCATGGGAAAATATATTTTGAAGAACATGAATATGATAGTTTTTAGTTATGGTAAGAGAAATAAAAAAAATAAAAAAATTGAAAAGAGGGGGATCGGTATGAAACTAGCGACTTGAATTGAGTTAAATTGCTAGTTGGCCAGCGATCGTTAGTCCGTAAAATCGCTATACTAATAGCAACTCTCTTCAAGGACAATAGGTAGAAAAATACCGATCGTAACATTTTTCCCCCACCTTTTTTTCTTTTTCTTTTTTCATTGAATTTCTTTGCCATTGAATTTTTTTTCCTAAAACTAGTTTTTATTGATTTTTAAAGTTGAAAATATGAGAATATCTTTCAATTTAGGTTTTAAATCATTCATTTCAATTGTTTAAATATTAATTATAATAGATTTAGCATGGGAAAATATATTTTGAAGAACATGAATATGATAGTTTGTAGTTATGGTAAAAGAAATAAAAAAAATAAAAAAATTGAAAAGAGGGGGATCAGTATGAAACTAGCGACTTGATGTCAGGTAAATTGCTAGTTGGCCAGCGATCGTTAGTCCGAAGAATCGCTATACTAATAGCAACTCTCTTCAAGGACAATAGGTAGAAAAGTACCGATCGTAACATTTTTCCCCCACCTTTTTTTATTTTTCTTTTTTCATTGAATTTCTTTGCCATTGAATTTTTTTTCCTAAAACTAGTTTTTATTGATTTTTAAAGTTGAAAATATGAGAATATCTTTCAATTTAGGTTTTAAATCATTCATTTCAAATGTTTAAATATTAATTATAATAGATTTAGCATGGGAAAATATATTTTGAAGAACATGAATATGATAGTTTGTAGTAATGGTAAGAGAAATAAAAAAAATAAAAAAATTGAAAAGAGGGGGATCGGTAAGAAACTAGCGACTTAATTTCTGTTAAATTGCTAGTTCGCTAGCGATCGTAAGTCCGTAGAATCGCTATATTAATAGCAACTCTCTTCAAGGACAATAGGAAGAAAAGTGCCGATCGTAACATTTTTCCCCCTCCTTTTTTTCTTTTTCTTTTTTCATTGAATTTGTTTGCCATTGATTTTTTTTTTCCTAAAACTAGTTTTTATTGATTTTTAAAGTTGAAAATATGAGAATATCTTTAAATTTAGGTTTTAAATCATTCATTTCAATTGTTTAAATATTAATTATAATAGATTTAGCATGGGAAAATATATTTTGAAGAACATGAATATGATAGTTTGTAGTTATGGTAAAAGAAATTAAAAAAATAAAAAAATTGAAAAGAGGGGGATCGGTATGAAAATAGCGACTTGATGTATGGTAAATTGCTAGTTGGCCAGCGATCGTTAGTCCGTAGAATCGCTATACTAATAGCAACTCTCTTCAAGGAAAATAGGTAGAAAAGTACCGATCGTAACATTTTTCCCCCAACTTTTTTTATTTTTCTTTTTTCATTGAATTTCTTTGCCATTGAATTTTTTTTCCTAAAACTAGTTTTTATTGATTTTTAAAGTTGAAAATATGAGAATATCTTTCGATTTAGGTTTTAAATCATTCATTTCAATTGTTTAAATATTAATTATAATAGATTTAGCAAGGGAAAATATATTTTGAAGAACATGAATATGATAGCTTTTAGTTATGGTAAGAGAAATAAAACAAATAAAAAAATTGAAAAGAGGGGGATCGGTATGAAACTAGCGACTTGAATTGAGTTAAATTGCTAGTTGGCCAGCGATCGTTAGTCCGTGAAATCGCTATACTAATAGCAACTCTCTTCAAGGACAATAGGTAGAAAAATACCGATCGTAACATTTTTCCCCCACCTTTTTTTCTTTTTCTTTTTTCATTGAATTTCTTTGCCATTGAATTTTTTTTCCTAAAACTAGTTTTTATTGATTTTTAAAGTTGAAAATATGAGAATATCTTTAAATTTAGGTTTTAAATCATTCATTTCAATTGTTTAAATATTAATTATAATAGATTTAGCATGGGAAAATATATTTTGAAGAACATGAATATGATAGTTTGTAGTTATGGTAAAAGAAATAAAAAAAATAAAAAAATTGAAAAGAGGGGGATCGGTATGAAACTAGCGACTTGATGTATGGTAAATTGCTAGTTGGCCAGCGATCGTTAGTCCGCAGAATCGCTATACTAATAGCAACTCTCTTCAAAGAAAATAGGTAGAAAAGTACCGATCGTAACATTTTTCCCCCACCTTTTTTTATTTTTCTTTTTTCATTGAATTTCTTTGCCATTGAATTTTTTTTCCTAAAACTATTTTTTATTGATTTTTAAAGTTGAAAATATGAGAATATCTTTCAATTTAGGTTTTAAATCATTCATTTCAATTGTTTAAATATTAATTATAATAGATTTAGCAAGGGAAAATATATTTTGAAGAACATGAATATGATAGCTTTTAGTTATGGTAAGAGAAATAAAACAAATAAAAAAATTGAAAAGAGGGGGATCGGTATGAAACTAGCGACTTGAATTAAGTTAAATTGCTAGTTGGCTAGCGATCGTAAGTCCGTAGAATCGCTATATTAATAGCAACACTCTTCTAGGACAATAGAAAGAAAAGTACCGATCGTACCATTTTTCCCCCTCCTTTTTTTCTTTTTCTTTTTTCATTGAATTTCTTTGCCATTGAATTTTTTTTTCCTAAAACTAGTTTTTATTGATTTTTAAAGTTGAAAATATGAGAATATCTTTCAATTTAGGTTTTAAATCATTCATTTCAATTGTTTAAATATTAATTATAATAGATTTAGCATGGGAAAATATATTTTGAAGAACATGAATATGATAGTTTTTAGTTATGGTAAGAGAAATAAAAAAAATAAAAAAATTGAAAAGAGGGGGATCGGTATGAAACTAGCGACTTGAATTGAGTTAAATTGCTAGTTGGCCAGCGATCGTTAGTCCGTAAAATCGCTATACTAATAGCAACTCTCTTCAAGGACAATAGGTAGAAAAATACCGATCGTAACATTTTTCCCCCACCTTTTTTTCTTTTTCTTTTTTCATTGAATTTCTTTGCCATTGAATTTTTTTTCCTAAAACTAGTTTTTATTGATTTTTAAAGTTGAAAATATGAGAATATCTTTCAATTTAGGTTTTAAATCATTCATTTCAATTGTTTAAATATTAATTATAATAGATTTAGCATGGGAAAATATATTTTGAAGAACATGAATATGATAGTTTGTAGTTATGGTAAAAGAAATAAAAAAAATAAAAAAATTGAAAAGAGGGGGATCAGTATGAAACTAGCGACTTGATGTCAGGTAAATTGCTAGTTGGCCAGCGATCGTTAGTCCGAAGAATCGCTATACTAATAGCAACTCTCTTCAAGGACAATAGGTAGAAAAGTACCGATCGTAACATTTTTCCCCCACCTTTTTTTATTTTTCTTTTTTCATTGAATTTCTTTGCCATTGAATTTTTTTTCCTAAAACTAGTTTTTATTGATTTTTAAAGTTGAAAATATGAGAATATCTTTCAATTTAGGTTTTAAATCATTCATTTCAAATGTTTAAATATTAATTATAATAGATTTGAGCATGGGAAAATATATTTTGAAGAACATGAATATGATAGTTTGTAGTAATGGTAAGAGAAATAAAAAAAATAAAAAAATTGAAAAGAGGGGGATCGGTAAGAAACTAGCGACTTAATTTCTGTTAAATTGCTAGTTCGCTAGCGATCGTAAGTCCGTAGAATCGCTATATTAATAGCAACTCTCTTCAAGGACAATAGGAAGAAAAGTGCCGATCGTAACATTTTTCCCCCTCCTTTTTTTCTTTTTCTTTTTTCATTGAATTTGTTTGCCATTGATTTTTTTTTTCCTAAAACTAGTTTTTATTGATTTTTAAAGTTGAAAATATGAGAATATCTTTAAATTTAGGTTTTAAATCATTCATTTCAATTGTTTAAATATTAATTATAATAGATTTAGCATGGGAAAATATATTTTGAAGAACATGAATATGATAGTTTGTAGTTATGGTAAAAGAAATAAAAAAAATAAAAAAATTGAAAAGAGGGGGATCGGTATGAAAATAGCGACTTGATGTATGGTAAATTGCTAGTTGGCCAGCGATCGTTAGTCCGTAGAATCGCTATACTAATAGCAACTCTCTTCAAGGAAAATAGGTAGAAAAGTACCGATCGTAACATTTTTCCCCCAACTTTTTTTATTTTTCTTTTTTCATTGAATTTCTTTGCCATTGAATTTTTTTTCCTAAAACTAGTTTTTATTGATTTTTAAAGTTGAAAATATGAGAATATCTTTCGATTTAGGTTTTAAATCATTCATTTCAATTGTTTAAATATTAATTATAATAGATTTAGCAAGGGAAAATATATTTTGAAGAACATGAATATGATAGCTTTTAGTTATGGTAAGAGAAATAAAACAAATAAAAAAATTGAAAAGAGGGGGATCGGTATGAAACTAGCGACTTGAATTGAGTTAAATTGCTAGTTGGCCAGCGATCGTTAGTCCGTGAAATCGCTATACTAATAGCAACTCTCTTCAAGGACAATAGGTAGAAAAATACCGATCGTAACATTTTTCCCCCACCTTTTTTTCTTTTTCTTTTTTCATTGAATTTCTTTGCCATTGAATTTTTTTTCCTAAAACTAGTTTTTATTGATTTTTAAAGTTGAAAATATGAGAATATCTTTAAATTTAGGTTTTAAATCATTCATTTCAATTGTTTAAATATTAATTATAATAGATTTAGCATGGGAAAATATATTTTGAAGAACATGAATATGATAGTTTGTAGTTATGGTAAAAGAAATAAAAAAAATAAAAAAATTGAAAAGAGGGGGATCGGTATGAAACTAGCGACTTGATGTATGGTAAATTGCTAGTTGGCCAGCGATCGTTAGTCCGCAGAATCGCTATACTAATAGCAACTCTCTTCAAAGAAAATAGGTAGAAAAGTACCGATCGTAACATTTTTCCCCCACCTTTTTTTATTTTTCTTTTTTCATTGAATTTCTTTGCCATTGAATTTTTTTTCCTAAAACTATTTTTTATTGATTTTTAAAGTTGAAAATATGAGAATATCTTTCAATTTAGGTTTTAAATCATTCATTTCAATTGTTTAAATATTAATTATAATAGATTTAGCAAGGGAAAATATATTTTGAAGAACATGAATATGATAGCTTTTAGTTATGGTAAGAGAAATAAAACAAATAAAAAAATTGAAAAGAGGGGGATCGGTATGAAACTAGCGACTTGAATTAAGTTAAATTGCTAGTTGGCTAGCGATCGTAAGTCCGTAGAATCGCTATATTAATAGCAACACTCTTCTAGGACAATAGAAAGAAAAGTACCGATCGTACCATTTTTCCCCCTCCTTTTTTTCTTTTTCTTTTTTCATTGAATTTCTTTGCCATTGAATTTTTTTTTCCTAAAACTAGTTTTTATTGATTTTTAAAGTTGAAAATATGAGAATATCTTTCAATTTAGGTTTTAAATCATTCATTTCAATTGTTTAAATATTAATTATAATAGATTTAGCATGGGAAAATATATTTTGAAGAACATGAATATGATAGTTTTTAGTTATGGTAAGAGAAATAAAAAAAATAAAAAAATTGAAAAGAGGGGGATCGGTATGAAACTAGCGACTTGAATTGAGTTAAATTGCTAGTTGGCCAGCGATCGTTAGTCCGTAAAATCGCTATACTAATAGCAACTCTCTTCAAGGACAATAGGTAGAAAAATACCGATCGTAACATTTTTCCCCCACCTTTTTTTCTTTTTCTTTTTTCATTGAATTTCTTTGCCATTGAATTTTTTTTCCTAAAACTAGTTTTTATTGATTTTTAAAGTTGAAAATATGAGAATATCTTTCAATTTAGGTTTTAAATCATTCATTTCAATTGTTTAAATATTAATTATAATAGATTTAGCATGGGAAAATATATTTTGAAGAACATGAATATGATAGTTTGTAGTTATGGTAAAAGAAATAAAAAAAATAAAAAAATTGAAAAGAGGGGGATCAGTATGAAACTAGCGACTTGATGTCAGGTAAATTGCTAGTTGGCCAGCGATCGTTAGTCCGAAGAATCGCTATACTAATAGCAACTCTCTTCAAGGACAATAGGTAGAAAAGTACCGATCGTAACATTTTTCCCCCACCTTTTTTTATTTTTCTTTTTTCATTGAATTTCTTTGCCATTGAATTTTTTTTCCTAAAACTAGTTTTTATTGATTTTTAAAGTTGAAAATATGAGAATATCTTTCAATTTAGGTTTTAAATCATTCATTTCAATTGTTTAAATATTAATTATAATAGATTTAGCAAGGGAAAATATATTTTGAAGAACATGAATATGATAGCTTTTAGTTATGGTAAGAGAAATAAAACAAATAAAAAAATTGAAAAGAGGGGGATCGGTATGAAACTAGCGACTTGAATTAAGTTAAATTGCTAGTTGGCCAGCGATCGTTAGTCCGTAGAATCGCTACACTAATAGCAACTCTCTTCAAAGAAAATAGGTAGAAAAGTACCGATCGTAACATTTTTCCCCCACCTTTTTTTCTTTTTCTTTTTTCATTGAATTTCTTTGCCATTGAATTTTTTTCCCTAAAACTAGTTTTTATTGATTTTTAAAGTTGAAAATATGAGAATATCTTTCAATTTAGGTTTTAAATCATTCATTTCAATTGTTTAAATATTAATTATAATAGATTTAGCATGGGAAAATATATTTTGAAGAACATGAATATGATAGTTTTTAGTTATGGTAAGAGAAATAAAAAAAATAAAAAAATTGAAAAGAGGGGGATCGGTATGAAAATAGCGACTTGATGTATGGTAAATTGCTAGTTGGCCAGCGATCGTTAGTCCGTAGAATCGCTATACTAATAGCAACTCTCTTCAAGGAAAATAGGTAGAAAAGTACCGATCGTAACATTTTTCCCCCAACTTTTTTTATTTTTCTTTTTTCATTGAATTTCTTTGCCATTGAATTTTTTTTCCTAAAACTAGTTTTTATTGATTTTTAAAGTTGAAAATATGAGAATATCTTTCGATTTAGGTTTTAAATCATTCATTTCAATTGTTTAAATATTAATTATAATAGATTTAGCAAGGGAAAATATATTTTGAAGAACATGAATATGATAGCTTTTAGTTATGGTAAATTGCTAGTTGGCCAGCGATCGTTAGTCCGCAGAATCGCTATACTAATAGCAACTCTCTTCAAAGAAAATAGGTAGAAAAGTACCGATCGTAACATTTTTCCCCCACCTTTTTTTCTTTTTCTTTTTTCATTGAATTTCTTTGCCATTGAATTTTTTTCCCTAAAACTAGTTTTTATTGATTTTTAAAGTTGAAAATATGAGAATATCTTTCAATTTAGGTTTTAAATCATTCATTTCAATTGTTTAAATATTAATTATAATAGATTTAGCATGGGAAAATATATTTTGAAGAACATGAATATGATAGTTTTTAGTTATGGTAAGAGAAATAAAAAAAATAAAAAAATTGAAAAGAGGGGGATCGGTATGAAACTAGCGACTTGATTTCAGTTAAATTGCTAGTTGGCCAGCGATCGTTAGTCCGTAAAATCGCTATACTAATAGCAACTCTCTTCAAGGACAATAGGTAGAAAAGTACCGATCGTAACATTTTTCCCCCACCTTTTTTTCTTTTTCTTTTTTCATTGAATTTCTTTGCCATTGAATTTTTTTCCCTAAAACTAGTTTTTATTGATTTTTAAAGTTGAAAATATGAGAATATCTTTCAATTTAGGTTTTAAATCATTCATTTCAATTGTTTAAATATTAATTATAATAGATTTAGCATGGGAAAATATATTTTGAAGAACATGAATATGATAGTTTTTAGTTATGGTAAGAGAAATAAAAAAAATAAAAAAATTGAAATGAGGGGGATCGGTAAGAAACTAGCGACTTAATTTCTGTTAAATTGCTACTTCGCTAGCGATCGTAAGTCCGTAGAATCGCCATATTTATAGCAACTCTCTTCAAGGACAATAGGAAGAAACGTACCGATCGTAACATTTTTCACCCTCCTTTTTTTCTTTTTCTTTTTTCATTGAATTTCTTTGCCATTGAATTTTTTTTCCTAAAACTAGTTTTTATTGATTTTTAAAGTTGAAAATATGAGAATATCTTTCAATTTAGGTTTTAAATCATTCATTTCAAATGTTTAAATATTAATTATAATAGATTTAGCGTGGGAAAATATATTTTGAAGAACATGAATATGATAGTTTTTAGTTATGGTAAGAGAAATAAAAATAATAAAAAAATTGAAAAGAGGGGGATCGGTATGGAACTAGGGACTTGATTTTAGTTAAATTGCTAGTTGGCCAGCGATCGTTAGTCCGTATAATCGCTATACTAATAGCAACCCTCTTCAAGGACAATAGGTAGAAAAGTACCGATCGTAACATTTTTCCCCCTCCTTTTTTTCTTTTTCTTTTTTCATTGAATTTCTTTGCCATTGAATTTTTTTTCCTAAAACTAGTTTTTATTGATTTTTAAAGTTGAAAATATGAGAATATCTTTCAATTTAGGTTTTAAATCATTCATTTCAATTGTTTAAATATTAATTATAATAGATTTAGCATGGGAAAATATATTTTGAAGAACATGAATATGATAGCTTTTAGTTATGGTAAGAGAAATAAAAAAAATAAAAAAATTGAAAAGAGGGGGATCGGTATGAAAGTAGCGACCTGATTTAAGTTAAATTGCTAGTTGGCTAGCGATCGTAAGTCCGTAGAATCGCTATATTAATAGCAACTCTCTTCTAGGACAATAGAAAGAAAAGTACCGATCGTACCATTTTTCCCCCTCCTTTTTTTCTTTTTCTGTTTTCATTGAATTTCTTTGCCACTGAATTTTTTTTCCTAAAACTAGTTTTTATTGATTTTTAAAGTTGAAAATATGAGATTATCTTTAAATTTAGGTTTTAAATCATTCATTTCAATTGTTTAAATATTAATTATAATAGATTTAGCATGGGAAAATATATTTTGAAGAACATGAATATGATAGTTTTTAGTTATGGTAAGAGAAATAAAAAAAATAAAAAAATTGAAAAGAGGGGGATCGGTATGAAACTAGCGCCTTGATTTCAGTTAAATTGATAGGTGGCTAGCGATCGTTAGTCCGTAGAATCGCTATATTAATAGCAACTCTCTTCAAGGACAATAGGAAGAAAAGTACCGATCGTAACATTTTTCCCCCTCCTTTTTTTCTTTTTCTTTTTTCATTGAATTTCTTTGCCATTGAATTTTTTTTCCTAAAACTAGTTTTTATTGATTTTTAAAGTTGAAAATATGAGAATATCTTTCAATTTAGGTTTTAAATCATTCATTTCAATTGTTTAAATATTAATTATAATAGATTTAGCATGGGAAAATATATTTTGAAGAACATGAATATGATAGCTTTTAGTTATGGTAAGAGAAATAAAAAAAATAAAAAAATTGAAAAGAGGGGGATCGGTATGGAACTAGGGACTTGATTTCAGTTAAATTGCTAGTTGGCCAGCGATCGTTAGTCCGTAGAATCGCTATACTTATAGCAACTCTCTTCACGGACAATAGGTAGAAAAGTACCGATCGTAACATTTTTCCCCCACCTTTTTTTATTTTTCTTTTTTCATTGAATTTCTTTGCCATTGAATTTTTTTTCCTAAAACTAGTTTTTATTGATTTTTAAAGTTGAAAATATGAGAATATCTTTAAATTTAGGTTTTAAATCATTCATTTCAAATGTTTAAATATTAATTATAATAGATTTAGCATGGGAAAATATATTTTGAAGAACATGAATATGATAGCTTTTAGTTATGGTAAGAGAAATAAAAATAATAAAAAAATTGAAAAGAGGGGGATCGGTATGGAACTAGGGACTTGATTTTAGTTAAATTGCTAGTTGGCCAGCGATCGTTAGTCCGTATAATCGCTATACTAATAGCAACCCTCTTCAAGGACAATAGGTAGAAAAGTACCGATCGTAACATTTTTCCCCCTCCTTTTTTTCTTTTTCTTTTTTCATTGAATTTCTTTGCCATTGAATTTTTTTTCCTAAAACTAGTTTTTATTGATTTTTAAAGTTGAAAATATGAGAATATCTTTCAATTTAGGTTTTAAATCATTCATTTCAATTGTTTAAATATTAATTATAATAGATTTAGCATGGGAAAATATATTTTGAAGAACATGAATATGATAGTTTTTAGTTATGGTAAGAGAAATAAAAAAAATAAAAAAATTGAAAAGAGGGGGATCGGTATGAAAGTAGCGACCTGATTTAAGTTAAATTGCTAGTTGGCTAGCGATCGTAAGTCCGTAGAATCGCTATATTAATAGCAACTCTCTTCTAGGACAATAGAAAGAAAAGTACCGATCGTACCATTTTTCCCCCTCCTTTTTTTCTTTTTCTTTTTTCATTGAATTTCTTTGCCACTGAATTTTTTTTCCTAAAACTAGTTTTTATTGATTTTTAAAGTTGAAAATATGAGATTATCTTTAAATTTAGGTTTTAAATCATTCATTTCAATTGTTTAAATATTAATTATAATAGATTTAGCATGGGAAAATATATTTTGAAGAACATGAATATGATAGTTTTTAGTTATGGTAAGAGAAATAAAAAAAATAAAAAAATTGAAAAGAGGGGGATCGGTATGAAACTAGCGCCTTGATTTCAGTTAAATTGATAGGTGGCTAGCGATCGTTAGTCCGTAGAATCGCTATATTAATAGCAACTCTCTTCAAGGACAATAGGAAGAAAAGTACCGATCGTAACATTTTTCCCCCTCCTTTTTTTCTTTTTCTTTTTTCATTGAATTTCTTTGCCATTGAATTTTTTTTCCTAAAACTAGTTTTTATTGATTTTTAAAGTTGAAAATATGAGAATATCTTTCAATTTAGGTTTTAAATCATTCATTTCAATTGTTTAAATATTAATTATAATAGATTTAGCATGGGAAAATATATTTTGAAGAACATGAATATGATAGCTTTTAGTTATGGTAAGAGAAATAAAAAAAATAAAAAAATTGAAAAGAGGGGGATCGGTATGGAACTAGGGACTTGATTTCAGTTAAATTGCTAGTTGGCCAGCGATCGTTAGTCCGTAGAATCGCTATACTTATAGCAACTCTCTTCACGGACAATAGGTAGAAAAGTACCGATCGTAACATTTTTCCCCCACCTTTTTTTATTTTTCTTTTTTCATTGAATTTCTTTGCCATTGAATTTTTTTTCCTAAAACTAGTTTTTATTGATTTTTAAAGTTGAAAATATGAGAATATCTTTAAATTTAGGTTTTAAATCATTCATTTCAAATGTTTAAATATTAATTATAATAGATTTAGCATGGGAAAATATATTTTGAAGAACATGAATATGATAGCTTTTAGTTATGGTAAGAGAAATAAAAAAAATAAAAAAATTGAAAAGAGGGGGATCGGTATGAAACTAACGACTTCAGTTAAGTTAAATTGCTAGTTGGCTAGCGATCGTAAGTCCGTAGAATCGCTATATTAATAGCAACACTCTTCTAGGACAATAGAAAGAAAAGTACCGATCGTACCATTTTTCCCCCACGTTTTTTTCTTTTTCTTTTTTCATTGAATTTCTTTGCCATTGAATTTTTTTTCCTAAAACTAGTTTTTGTTGATTTTTAAAGTTGAAAATATGAGAATATCTTTCAATTTAGGTTTTAAATCATTCATTTCAATTTTTTAAATATTAATTATAATAGATTTAGCATGGGAAAATATATTTTGAAGAACATGAATATGATAGTTTTTAGTTATGGTAAGAGAAATAAAAAAAATAAAAAAAATTGAAAAGAGGGGGATCGGTATGAAACTAACGCCTTGATTTCAGTTAAATTGCTAGGTGGCCAGCGATCGTTAGTCCGTAAAATCGCTATACTAATAGCAACTCTCTTCAAGGACAATAGGTAGAAAAGTACCGATCGTAACATTTTTCCCCCACCTTTTTTTCTTTTTCTTTTTTCATTGAATTTCTTTGCCATTGAATTTTTTTCCCTAAAACTAGTTTTTATTGATTTTTAAAGTTGAAAATATGAGAATATCTTTCAATTTAGGTTTTAAATCATTCATTTCAATTGTTTAAATATTAATTATAATAGATTTAGCATGGGAAAATATATTTTGAAGAACATGAATATGATAGTTTTTAGTTATGGTAAGAGAAATAAAAAAAATAAAAAAATTGAAATGAGGGGGATCGGTAAGAAACTAGCGACTTAATTTCTGTTAAATTGCTACTTCGCTAGCGATCGTAAGTCCGTAGAATCGCCATATTTATAGCAACTCTCTTCAAGGACAATAGGAAGAAACGTACCGATCGTAACATTTTTCACCCTCCTTTTTTTCTTTTTCTTTTTTCATTGAATTTCTTTGCCATTGAATTTTTTTTCCTAAAACTAGTTTTTATTGATTTTTAAAGTTGAAAATATGAGAATATCTTTCAATTTAGGTTTTAAATCATTCATTTCAAATGTTTAAATATTAATTATAATAGATTTAGCGTGGGAAAATATATTTTGAAGAACATGAATATGATAGTTTTTAGTTATGGTAAGAGAAATAAAAATAATAAAAAAATTGAAAAGAGGGGGATCGGTATGGAACTAGGGACTTGATTTCAGTTAAATTGCTAGTTGGCCAGCGATCGTTAGTCCGTAGAATCGCTATACTTATAGCAACTCTCTTCACGGACAATAGGTAGAAAAGTACCGATCGTAACATTTTTCCCCCACCTTTTTTTATTTTTCTTTTTTCATTGAATTTCTTTGCCATTGAATTTTTTTTCCTAAAACTAGTTTTTATTGATTTTTAAAGTTGAAAATATGAGAATATCTTTAAATTTAGGTTTTAAATCATTCATTTCAAATGTTTAAATATTAATTATAATAGATTTAGCATGGGAAAATATATTTTGAAGAACATGAATATGATAGCTTTTAGTTATGGTAAGAGAAATAAAAAAAATAAAAAAATTGAAATGAGGGGGATCGGTAAGAAACTAGCGACTTAATTTCTGTTAAATTGCTACTTCGCTAGCGATCGTAAGTCCGTAGAATCGCCATATTTATAGCAACTCTCTTCAAGGACAATAGGAAGAAACGTACCGATCGTAACATTTTTCACCCTCCTTTTTTTCTTTTTCTTTTTTCATTGAATTTCTTTGCCATTGAATTTTTTTTCCTAAAACTAGTTTTTATTGATTTTTAAAGTTGAAAATATGAGAATATCTTTAAATTTAGGTTTTAAATCATTCATTTCAAATGTTTAAATATTAATTATAATAGATTTAGCGTGGGAAAATATATTTTGAAGAACATGAATATGATAGTTTTTAGTTATGGTAAGAGAAATAAAAATAATAAAAAAATTGAAAAGAGCGGGATCGTTATGGAACTAGGGACTTGATTTTAGTTAAATTGCTAGTTGGCCAGCGATCGTTAGTCCGTATAATCGCTATACTAATAGCAACCCTCTTCAAGGACAATAGGTAGAAAAGTACCGATCGTAACATTTTTCCCCCTCCTTTTTTTCTTTTTCTTTTTTCATTGAATTTCTTTGCCATTGAATTTTTTTTCCTAAAACTAGTTTTTATTGATTTTTAAAGTTGAAAATATGAGAATATCTTTAAATTTAGGTTTTAAATCATTCATTTCAAATGTTTAAATATTAATTATAATAGATTTAGCATGGGAAAATATATTTTGAAGAACATGAATATGATAGCTTTTAGTTATGGTAAGAGAAATAAAAAAAATAAAAAAATTGAAAAGAGGGGGATCGGTATGAAACTAACGACTTCAGTTAAGTTAAATTGCTAGTTGGCTAGCGATCGTAAGTCCGTAGAATCGCTATATTAATAGCAACACTCTTCTAGGACAATAGAAAGAAAAGTACCGATCGTACCATTTTTCCCCCACGTTTTTTTCTTTTTCTTTTTTCATTGAATTTCTTTGCCATTGAATTTTTTTTCCTAAAACTAGTTTTTGTTGATTTTTAAAGTTGAAAATATGAGAATATCTTTCAATTTAGGTTTTAAATCATTCATTTCAATTTTTTAAATATTAATTATAATAGATTTAGCATGGGAAAATATATTTTGAAGAACATGAATATGATAGTTTTTAGTTATGGTAAGAGAAATAAAAAAAATAAAAAAAATTGAAAAGAGGGGGATCGGTATGAAACTAACGCCTTGATTTCAGTTAAATTGCTAGGTGGCTAGCGATCGTTAGTCCGTAGAATCGCTATTTTAATAGCAACTCTCTTCAAGGACAATAGGTAGAAAAGTACCGATCGTACCATTTTTCCCCCTCCTTTTTTTCTTTTTCTTTTTTCATTGAATTTCTTTGCCATTGAATTTTTTTTCCTAAAACTAGTTTTTATTGATTTTTAAAGTTGAAAATATGAGAATATCTTTAAATTTAGGTTTTAAATCATTCAATTCAATTGTTTAAATATTAATTATAATAGATTTAGCGTGGGAAAAGAAGAACATGAATATGATAGTTTTTAGTTATGGTAAGAGAAATAAAAATAATAAAAAAATTGAAAAGAGGGGGATCTGTATGGAACTAGGGACTTGATTTTAGTTAAATTGCTAGTTGGCCAGCGATCGTTAGTCCGTATAATCGCTAGACTAATAGCAACCCTCTTCAAGGACAATAGGTAGAAAAGTACCGATCGTAACATTTTTCCCCCACCTTTTTTTCTTTTTCTTTTTTCATTGAATTTCTTTGCCATTGAATTTTTTTTCCTAAAACTAGTTTTTATTGATTTTTAAAGTTGAAAATATGAGATTATCTTTAAATTTACGTTTTAAATCATTCATTTCAATTGTTTAAATATTAATTATAATAGATTTAGCATGGGAAAATATTTTTTGAAGAACATGAATATGATAGTTTTTAGTTATGGTAAGAGAAATAAAAATAATAAAAAAATTGAAAAGAGGGGGATCGGTATGAAAGTAGCGACCAGATTTAAGTTAAATTGCTAGTTGGCTAGCGATCGTAAGCCCGTAGAATCGCTATATTAATAGCAACTCTCTTCTAGGACAATAGAAAGAAAAGTACCGATCGTACCATTTTTCCCCCTCCTTTTTTTCTTTTTCTTTTTTCATTGAATTTCTTTGCCACTGAATTTTTTTTCCTAAAACTAGTTTTTATTGATTTTTAAAGTTGAAAATATGAGATTATCTTTAAATTTAGGTTTTAAATCATTCATTTCAATTGTTTAAATATTAATTATAATAGATTTAGCATGGGAAAATATATTTTGAAGAACATGAATATGATAGTTTTTAGTTATGGTAAGAGAAAGAAAAAAAATAAAAAAATTGAAAAGAGGGGGATCGGTATGAAACTAGCGCCTTGATTTCAGTTAAATTGCTAGGTGGCTAGCGATCGTTAGTCCGTAGAATCGCTATTTTAATAGCAACTCTCTTCTAGGACAATAGAAAGAAAAGTACCGATCGTACCATTTTTCCCCCTCCTTTTTTTCTTTTTCTTTTTTCATTGAATTTCTTTGCCACTGAATTTTTTTTCCTAAAACTAGTTTTTATTGATTTTTAAAGTTGAAAATATGAGATTATCTTTAAATTTAGGTTTTAAATCATTCATTTCAATTGTTTAAATATTAATTATAATAGATTTAGCATGGGAAAATATATTTTGAAGAACATGAATATGATAGTTTTTAGTTATGGTAAGAGAAAGAAAAAAAATAAAAAAATTGAAAAGAGGGGGATCGGTATGAAACTAGCGACTTGATTTCAGTTAAATTGATAGGTGGCTAGCGATCGTTAGTCCGTAGAATCGCTATATTAATAGCAACTCTCTTCAAGGACAATAGGAAGAAAAGTACCGATCGTAACATTTTTCCCCCTCCTTTTTTTCTTTTTCTTTTTTCATTGAATTTCTTTGCCATTGAATTTTTTTCCCTAAAACTAGTTTTTCTTGATTTTTAAAGTTGAAAATATGAGAATATCTTTCAATTTAGGTTTTAAATCATTCATTTCAATTGTTTAAATATTAATTATAATAGATTTAGCATGGGAAAATATATTTTGAAGAACATGAATATGATAGTTTTTAGTTATGGTAAGAGAAATAAAAAAAATAAAAAGATTGAAAAGAGGGGGATCGGTATGAAAGTAGCGACCTGATTCAAGTTAAATTGCTAGTTGGCTAGCGATCGTAAGTCCGTAGAATCGCTATATTAATAGCAACTCTCTTCTAGGACAATAGAAAGAAAAGTACCGATCGTACCATTTTTCCCCCTCCTTTTTTTCTTTTTCTTTTTTCATTGAATTTCTTTGCCACTGAATTTTTTTTCCTAAAACTAGTTTTTATTGATTTTTAAAGTTGAAAATATGAGATTATCTTTAAATTTAGGTTTTAAATCATTCATTTCAATTGTTTAAATATTAATTATAATAGATTTAGCATGGGAAAATATATTTTGAAGAACATGAATATGATAGTTTTTAGTTATGGTAAGAGAAAGAAAAAAAATAAAAAAATTGAAAAGAGGGGGATCGGTATGAAACTAGCGCCTTGATTTCAGTTAAATTGATAGGTGGCTAGCGATGGTTAGTCCGTAGAATCGCTATATTAATAGCAACTCTCTTCAAGGACAATAGGAAGAAAAGTACCGATCGTAACATTTTTCCCCCTCCTTTTTTTCTTTTTCTTTTTTCATTGAATTTCTTTGCCATTGAATTTTTTTTCCTAAAACTAGTTTTTATTGATTTTTAAAGTTGAAAATATGAGAATATCTTTCAATTTAGGTTTTAAATCATTCATTTCAATTGTTTAAATATTAATTATAATAGATTTAGAATGGGAAAATATATTTTGAAGAACATGAATATGATAGTTTTTAGTTATGGTAAGAGAAAGAAAAAAAATAAAAAAATTGAAAAGAGGGGGATCGGTATGAAACTAGCGACTTGATTTCAGTTAAATTGATAAGTGGCTAGCGATCGTTAGTCCGTAGAATCGCTATATTAATAGCAACTCTCTTCAAGGACAATAGGAAGAAAAGTACCGATCCTAACATTTTTCCCCCTCCTTTTTTTCTTTTTCTTTTTTCATTGAATTTCTTTGCCATTGAATTTTTTTCCCTAAAACTAGTTTTTCTTGATTTTTAAAGTTGAAAATATGAGAATATCTTTCAATTTAGGTTTTAAATCATTCATTTCAATTGTTTAAATATTAATTATAATAGATTTAGCATGGGAAAATATATTTTGAAGAACATGAATATGATAGTTTTTAGTTATGGTAAGAGAAATAAAAAAAATAAAAAGATTGAAAAGAGGGGGATCGGTATGAAAGTAGCGACCTGATTCAAGTTAAATTGCTAGTTGGCTAGCGATCGTAAGTCCGTAGAATCGCTATATTAATAGCAACTCTCTTCTAGGACAATAGAAAGAAAAGTACCGATCGTACCATTTTTCCCCCACGTTTTTTTCTTTTTCTTTTTTCATTGAATTTCTTTGCCATTGAATTTTTTTTCCTAAAACTAGTTTTTGTTGATTTTTAAAGTTGAAAATATGAGAATATCTTTCAATTTAGGTTTTAAATCATTCATTTCAATTTTTTAAATATTAATTATAATAGATTTAGCATGGGAAAATATATTTTGAAGAACATGAATATGATAGTTTTTAGTTATGGTAAGAGAAATAAAAATAATAAAAAAATTGAAAAGAGGGGGATCGGTATGGAACTAGGGACTTGATTTTAGTTAAATTGCTAGTTGGCCAGCGATCGTTAGTCCGTATAATCGCTAGACTAATAGCAACCCTCTTCAAGGACAATAGGTAGAAAAGTACCGATCGTAACATTTTTCCCCCACCTTTTTTTCTTTTTCTTTTTTCATTGAATTTCTTTGCCATTGAATTTTTTTTCCTAAAACTAGTTTTTATTGATTTTTAAAGTTGAAAATATGAGATTATCTTTAAATTTAGGTTTTAAATCATTCATTTCAATTGTTTAAATATTAATTATAATAGATTTAGCATGGGAAAATATATTTTGAAGAACATGAATATGATAGTTTTTAGTTATGGTAAGAGAAATAAAAATAATAAAAAAATTGAAAAGAGGGGGATCGGTATGAAAGTAGCGACCAGATTTAAGTTAAATTGCTAGTTGGCTAGCGATCGTAAGCCCGTAGAATCGCTATATTAATAGCAACTCTCTTCTAGGACAATAGAAAGAAAAGTACCGATCGTACCATTTTTCCCCCTCCTTTTTTTCTTTTTCTTTTTTCATTGAATTTCTTTGCCACTGAATTTTTTTTCCTAAAACTAGTTTTTATTGATTTTTAAAGTTGAAAATATGAGAATATCTTTCAATTTAGGTTTTAAATCATTCATTTCAATTGTTTAAATATTAATTATAATAGATTTAGCATGGGAAAATATATTTTGAAGAACATGAATATGATAGTTTTTAGTTATGGTAAGAGAAAGAAAAAAAATAAAAAAATTGAAAAGAGGGGGATCGGTATGAAACTAGCGACTTGATTTCAGTTAAATTGATAGGTGGCTAGCGATCTTTAGTCCGTAGAATCGCTATATTAATAGCAACTCTCTTCAAGGACAATAGGAAGAAAAGTACCGATCCTAACATTTTTCCCCCTCCTTTTTTTCTTTTTCTTTTTTCATTGAATTTCTTTGCCATTGAATTTTTTTCCCTAAAACTAGTTTTTCTTGATTTTTAAAGTTGAAAATATGAGAATATCTTTCAATTTAGGTTTTAAATCATTCATTTCAATTGTTTAAATATTAATTATAATAGATTTAGCATGGGAAAATATATTTTGAAGAACATGAATATGATAGTTTTTAGTTATGGTAAGAGAAATAAAAAAAATAAAAAGATTGAAAAGAGGGGGATCGGTATGAAAGTAGCGACCTGATTCAAGTTAAATTGCTAGTTGGCTAGCGATCGTAAGTCCGTAGAATCGCTATATTAATAGCAACTCTCTTCTAGGACAATAGAAAGAAAAGTACCGATCGTACCATTTTTCCCCCACGTTTTTTTCTTTTTCTTTTTTCATTGAATTTCTTTGCCATTGAATTTTTTTTCCTAAAACTAGTTTTTGTTGATTTTTAAAGTTGAAAATATGAGAATATCTTTCAATTTAGGTTTTAAATCATTCATTTCAATTTTTTAAATATTAATTATAATAGATTTAGCATGGGAAAATATATTTTGAAGAACATGAATATGATAGTTTTTAGTTATGGTAAGAGAAATAAAAAAAATAAAAAAAATTGAAAAGAGGGGGATCGGTATGAAACTAACGCCTTGATTTCAGTTAAATTGCTAGGTGGCTAGCGATCGTTAGTCCGTAGAATCGCTATTTTAATAGCAACTCTCTTCAAGGACAATAGGTAGAAAAGTACCGATCGTACCATTTTTCCCCCTCCTTTTTTTCTTTTTCTTTTTTCATTGAATTTCTTTGCCATTGAATTTTTTTTCCTAAAACTAGTTTTTATTGATTTTTAAAGTTGAAAATATGAGAATATCTTTAAATTTAGGTTTTAAATCATTCAATTCAATTGTTTAAATATTAATTATAATAGATTTAGCGTGGGAAAATATATTTTGAAGAACATGAATATGATAGTTTTTAGTTATGGTAAGAGAAATAAAAATAATAAAAAAATTGAAAAGAGGGGGATCGGTATGGAACTAGGGACTTGATTTTAGTTAAATTGCTAGTTGGCCAGCGATCGTTAGTCCGTATAATCGCTAGACTAATAGCAACCCTCTTCAAGGACAATAGGTAGAAAAGTACCGATCGTAACATTTTTCCCCCACCTTTTTTTCTTTTTCTTTTTTCATTGAATTTCTTTGCCATTGAATTTTTTTTCCTAAAACTAGTTTTTATTGATTTTTAAAGTTGAAAATATGAGATTATCTTTAAATTTAGGTTTTAAATCATTCATTTCAATTGTTTAAATATTAATTATAATAGATTTAGCATGGGAAAATATATTTTGAAGAACATGAATATGATAGTTTTTAGTTATGGTAAGAGAAATAAAAATAATAAAAAAATTGAAAAGAGGGGGATCGGTATGAAAGTAGCGACCAGATTTAAGTTAAATTGCTAGTTGGCTAGCGATCGTAAGCCCGTAGAATCGCTATATTAATAGCAACTCTCTTCTAGGACAATAGAAAGAAAAGTACCGATCGTACCATTTTTCCCCCTCCTTTTTTTCTTTTTCTTTTTTCATTGAATTTCTTTGCCACTGAATTTTTTTTCCTAAAACTAGTTTTTATTGATTTTTAAAGTTGAAAATATGAGAATATCTTTAAATTTAGGTTTTAAATCATTCATTTCAATTGTTTAAATATTAATTATAATAGATTTAGCATGGGAAAATATATTTTGAAGAACATGAATATGATAGTTTTTAGTTATGGTAAGAGAAAGAAAAAAAATAAAAAAATTGAAAAGAGGGGGATCGGTATGAAACTAGCGACTTGATTTCAGTTAAATTGATAGGTGGCTAGCGATCGTTAGTCCGTAGAATCGCTATATTAATAGCAACTCTCTTCAAGGACAATAGGAAGAAAAGTACCGATCCTAACATTTTTCCCCCTCCTTTTTTTCTTTTTCTTTTTTCATTGAATTTCTTTGCCATTGAATTTTTTTCCCTAAAACTAGTTTTTCTTGATTTTTAAAGTTGAAAATATGAGAATATCTTTCAATTTAGGTTTTAAATCATTCATTTCAATTGTTTAAATATTAATTATAATAGATTTAGCATGGGAAAATATATTTTGAAGAACATGAATATGATAGTTTTTAGTTATGGTAAGAGAAATAAAAAAAATAAAAAGATTGAAAAGAGGGGGATCGGTATGAAAGTAGCGACCTGATTCAAGTTAAATTGCTAGTTGGCTAGCGATCGTAAGTCCGTAGAATCGCTATATTAATAGCAACTCTCTTCTAGGACAATAGAAAGAAAAGTACCGATCGTACCATTTTTCCCCCACGTTTTTTTCTTTTTCTTTTTTCATTGAATTTCTTTGCCATTGAATTTTTTTTCCTAAAACTAGTTTTTGTTGATTTTTAAAGTTGAAAATATGAGAATATCTTTCAATTTAGGTTTTAAATCATTCATTTCAATTTTTTAAATATTAATTATAATAGATTTAGCATGGGAAAATATATTTTGAAGAACATGAATATGATAGTTTTTAGTTATGGTAAGAGAAATAAAAAAAATAAAAAAAATTGAAAAGAGGGGGATCGGTATGAAACTAACGCCTTGATTTCAGTTAAATTGCTAGGTGGCTAGCGATCGTTAGTCCGTAGAATCGCTATTTTAATAGCAACTCTCTTCAAGGACAATAGGTAGAAAAGTACCGATCGTACCATTTTTCCCCCTCCTTTTTTTCTTTTTCTTTTTTCATTGAATTTCTTTGCCATTGAATTTTTTTTCCTAAAACTAGTTTTTATTGATTTTTAAAGTTGAAAATATGAGAATATCTTTAAATTTAGGTTTTAAATCATTCAATTCAATTGTTTAAATATTAATTATAATAGATTTAGCGTGGGAAAATATATTTTGAAGAACATGAATATGATAGTTTTTAGTTATGGTAAGAGAAATAAAAATAATAAAAAAATTGAAAAGAGGGGGATCGGTATGGAACTAGGGACTTGATTTTAGTTAAATTGCTAGTTGGCCAGCGATCGTTAGTCCGTATAATCGCTAGACTAATAGCAACCCTCTTCAAGGACAATAGGTAGAAAAGTACCGATCGTAACATTTTTCCCCCACCTTTTTTTCTTTTTCTTTTTTCATTGAATTTCTTTGCCATTGAATTTTTTTTCCTAAAACTAGTTTTTATTGATTTTTAAAGTTGAAAATATGAGATTATCTTTAAATTTAGGTTTTAAATCATTCATTTCAATTGTTTAAATATTAATTATAATAGATTTAGCATGGGAAAATATATTTTGAAGAACATGAATATGATAGTTTTTAGTTATGGTAAGAGAAATAAAAATAATAAAAAAATTGAAAAGAGGGGGATCGGTATGAAAGTAGCGACCAGATTTAAGTTAAATTGCTAGTTGGCTAGCGATCGTAAGCCCGTAGAATCGCTATATTAATAGCAACTCTCTTCTAGGACAATAGAAAGAAAAGTACCGATCGTACCATTTTTCCCCCTCCTTTTTTTCTTTTTCTTTTTTCATTGAATTTCTTTGCCACTGAATTTTTTTTCCTAAAACTAGTTTTTATTGATTTTTAAAGTTGAAAATATGAGAATATCTTTAAATTTAGGTTTTAAATCATTCATTTCAATTGTTTAAATATTAATTATAATAGATTTAGCATGGGAAAATATATTTTGAAGAACATGAATATGATAGTTTTTAGTTATGGTAAGAGAAAGAAAAAAAATAAAAAAATTGAAAAGAGGGGGATCGGTATGAAACTAGCGACTTGATTTCAGTTAAATTGATAGGTGGCTAGCGATCGTTAGTCCGTAGAATCGCTATATTAATAGCAACTCTCTTCAAGGACAATAGGAAGAAAAGTACCGATCCTAACATTTTTCCCCCTCCTTTTTTTCTTTTTCTTTTTTCATTGAATTTCTTTGCCATTGAATTTTTTTCCCTAAAACTAGTTTTTCTTGATTTTTAAAGTTGAAAATATGAGAATATCTTTCAATTTAGGTTTTAAATCATTCATTTCAATTGTTTAAATATTAATTATAATAGATTTAGCATGGGAAAATATATTTTGAAGAACATGAATATGATAGTTTTTAGTTATGGTAAGAGAAATAAAAAAAATAAAAAGATTGAAAAGAGGGGGATCGGTATGAAAGTAGCGACCTGATTCAAGTTAAATTGCTAGTTGGCTAGCGATCGTAAGTCCGTAGAATCGCTATATTAATAGCAACTCTCTTCTAGGACAATAGAAAGAAAAGTACCGATCGTACCATTTTTCCCCCACGTTTTTTTCTTTTTCTTTTTTCATTGAATTTCTTTGCCATTGAATTTTTTTTCCTAAAACTAGTTTTTGTTGATTTTTAAAGTTGAAAATATGAGAATATCTTTCAATTTAGGTTTTAAATCATTCATTTCAATTTTTTAAATATTAATTATAATAGATTTAGCATGGGAAAATATATTTTGAAGAACATGAATATGATAGTTTTTAGTTATGGTAAGAGAAATAAAAAAAATAAAAAAAATTGAAAAGAGGGGGATCGGTATGAAACTAACGCCTTGATTTCAGTTAAATTGCTAGGTGGCTAGCGATCGTTAGTCCGTAGAATCGCTATTTTAATAGCAACTCTCTTCAAGGACAATAGGTAGAAAAGTACCGATCGTACCATTTTTCCCCCTCCTTTTTTTCTTTTTCTTTTTTCATTGAATTTCTTTGCCATTGAATTTTTTTTCCTAAAACTAGTTTTTATTGATTTTTAAAGTTGAAAATATGAGAATATCTTTAAATTTAGGTTTTAAATCATTCAATTCAATTGTTTAAATATTAATTATAATAGATTTAGCGTGGGAAAATATATTTTGAAGAACATGAATATGATAGTTTTTAGTTATGGTAAGAGAAATAAAAATAATAAAAAAATTGAAAAGAGGGGGATCGGTATGGAACTAGGGACTTGATTTTAGTTAAATTGCTAGTTGGCCAGCGATCGTTAGTCCGTATAATCGCTAGACTAATAGCAACCCTCTTCAAGGACAATAGGTAGAAAAGTACCGATCGTAACATTTTTCCCCCACCTTTTTTTCTTTTTCTTTTTTCATTGAATTTCTTTGCCATTGAATTTTTTTTCCTAAAACTAGTTTTTATTGATTTTTAAAGTTGAAAATATGAGATTATCTTTAAATTTAGGTTTTAAATCATTCATTTCAATTGTTTAAATATTAATTATAATAGATTTAGCATGGGAAAATATATTTTGAAGAACATGAATATGATAGTTTTTAGTTATGGTAAGAGAAATAAAAATAATAAAAAAATTGAAAAGAGGGGGATCGGTATGGAACTAGGGACTTGATTTTAGTTAAATTGCTAGTTGGCCAGCGATCGTTAGTCCGTATAATCGCTAGACTAATAGCAACCCTCTTCAAGGACAATAGGTAGAAAAGTACCGATCGTAACATTTTTCCCCCACCTTTTTTTCTTTTTCTTTTTTCATTGAATTTTTTTTCCTAAAACTAGTTTTTATTGATTTTTAAAGTTGAAAATATGAGATTATCTTTAAATTTAGGTTTTAAATCATTCATTTCAATTTTTTAAATATTAATTATAATAGATTTAGCATGGGAAAATATATTTTGAAGAACATGAATATGATAGTTTTTAGTTATGGTAAGAGAAATAAAAAAAATAAAAAAAATTGAAAAGAGGGGGATCGGTATGAAACTAACGCCTTGATTTCAGTTAAATTGCTAGGTGGCTAGCGATCGTTAGTCCGTAGAATCGCTATTTTAATAGCAACTCTCTTCAAGGACAATAGGTAGAAAAGTACCGATCGTACCATTTTTCCCCCTCCTTTTTTTCTTTTTCTTTTTTCATTGAATTTCTTTGCCATTGAATTTTTTTTCCTAAAACTAGTTTTTATTGATTTTTAAAGTTGAAAATATGAGAATATCTTTAAATTTAGGTTTTAAATCATTCAATTCAATTGTTTAAATATTAATTATAATAGATTTAGCGTGGGAAAATATATTTTGAAGAACATGAATATGATAGTTTTTAGTTATGGTAAGAGAAATAAAAATAATAAAAAAATTGAAAAGAGGGGGATCGGTATGAAAGTAGCGACCTGATTTAAGTTAAATTGCTAGTTGGCTAGCGATCGTAAGTCCGTAGAATCGCTATATTAATAGCAACTCTCTTCTAGGACAATAGAAAGAAAAGTACCGATCGTACCATTTTTCCCCCTCCTTTTTTTCTTTTTCTTTTTTCATTGAATTTCTTAGCCATTGAATTTTTTTTCCTAAAACTAGTTTTTATTGATTTTTAAAGTTGAAAATATGAGAATATCTTTCAATTTAGGTTTTAAATCATTCATTTCAATTGTTTAAATATTAATTATAATAGATTTAGCGTGGGAAAATATATTTTGAAGAACATGAATATGATAATTTTTAGTTATGGTAAGAGAAATAAAAAAAATAAAAAAATTGAAAAGAGGGGGATCGGTATGAAACTAGCGACTTTATTTCAGTTAAATTGCTAGTTGGCCAGCAATCCTTAGTCCGTAGAATCGCTATACTAGTAGCAACTCTCTTTAAGGACAATAGGAAGAAAAGTACCGATCGTAACATTTTTCCCCCTCCTTTTTTTCTTTTTCTTTTTTCATTGAATTTCTTTGCCATTGAATTTTTTTTCCTAAAACTAGTTTTTATTGATTTTTAAAGTTGAAAATATGAGAATATCTTTAAATTTAGGTTTTAAATCATTCATTTCAAATGTTTAAATATTAATTATAATAGATTTAGCATGGGAAAATATATTTTGAAGAACATGAATATGATAGCTTTTAGTTATGGTAAGAGAAATAAAAAAAATAAAAAAATTGAAAAGAGGGGGATCGGTATGAAACTAGCGACTTGATTTCAGTTAAATTGCTAGTTGGCTAGCGATCGTAAGTCCGTAGAATCGCTATATTAATAGCAACTCTCTTCAAGGACAATAGGAAGAAAAGTACCGATCGTAACATTTTTCCCCCTCCTTTTTTTCTTTTTCCTTTTTCATTGAATTTCTTTGCCATTGAATTTTTTTTCCTAAAACTAGTTTTTATTGATTTTTAAAGTTGAAAATATGAGAATATCTTTAAATTTAGGTTTTAAATCATTCATTTCAATTGTTTAAATATTAATTATAATAGATTTAGCATGGGAAAATATATTTTGAAGAACATGAATATGATAGTTTGTAGTTATGGTAAGAGAAAAAACAATAAATAAAAAAATTGAAAAGAGGGGGATCGGTATGAAATTAGCGACTTTATTTCACTTAAATTGTTAGTTGGCTAGCGATCGTAAGTCCGTAGAATCGCTATATTAATAGCAACTCTCTTCAAGGACAATAGGAAGAAAAGTACCGATCGTAACATTTTTCCCCCTCCTTTTTTTCTTTTTCCTTTTTCATTGAATTTCTTTGCCATTGAATTTTTTTTCCTAAAACTAGTTTTTATTGATTTTTAAAGTTGAAAATATGAGAATATCTTTAAATTTAGGTTTTAAATCATTCATTTCAATTGTTTAAATATTAATTATAATAGATTTAGCATGGGAAAATCTATTTTGAAGAACATGAATATGATAGTTTGTAGTTATGGTAAGAGAAAAAACAATAAATAAAAAAATTGAAAAGAGGGGGATCGGTATGAAATTAGCGACTTTATTTCACTTAAATTGCTAGTTAGCTAGCGATCGTAAGTCCATAGGATCGCTATCTTACTTGCAACGCTCTACAAGGACAATAGGAAGAAAAGCACCGATCGTAACATTTTTCCCCCTCCTTTTTTTCTTTTTCTTTTTTCATTGAATTTCTTTTCCATTGAATTTTTTTTCCTAAAACTAGTTTTTATTGATTTTTAAAGTTGAAAATATGAGAATATCTTTAAATTTAGGTTTTAAATCAAATTATTTCAATTGTTTAAATATTAATTATAATAGATTTAGCTTGGGAAAATATATTTTGAAGAACATGAATATGATAGTTTTTAGTTATGGTAAGAGAAAAAACAATAAATAAAAAAATTGAAAAGAGGGGATCGGTATGCAATTAGCGATCTCAATTCAGTTAAATTGCTAGTTCGCTCGCAACCTTGCTTCCATAAGATCGCTAGCTTACTAGCAACTCCCTTCAAGGATAATAGGAAGAAAAGTACCGATCGTAATATTTTTACCCCTCCTTTTTTTCTTTTTCTTTTTCCATTGAATTTTTTTTCCTAAAACTATTTTTTATTGATTTTTAAAGTTGAAAATATGAGAATATCTTTAAATTTAGGTTTTAAATCATTAATTTCAACTGTTTAAATATTAATTATAATAGATTTAGCATGGGAAAATATATTTTGAAGAACATGAATATGATAGTTTGTAGTTATGGTAAGAGAAAAAAAAAATAAATAAATAAAAAAGAGAGGGATCGGTGCGTAACTAGCGACTTAATTTATTTAAATTGCTAGTTAGCTAGCGACATTGTTTCTATATGATCGCTAGTTTACTAGCAACTCCGTTCAAGGACCATAGGAAGAAAAGTACCGATCGTAGCATTTTTACCCCTCCTTTTTTTCTTTTTCTTTTTCCATTGAATTTCTTTTCCTAAAACTATTTTTTATTGATTTTTAAAGTTGAAAATATGAGAATATCTTTAAATTTAGGTTTTAAATCATTCATTTCAATTGTTTAAATATTAATTATAATAGATTTAGCGTGGGAAAATATATTTTGAAGAACATGAATATGATAGTTTGTAGTTATGGTAAGAGAAATAAAAAAAATAAAAAAATTGAAAAGAGGGGGATCGGTATGAAACTAGCGACTTGATTTCAGTTAAATTGCTAGTTGGCTAGCGATCGTAAGTCCGTAGAATCGCTATATTAATAGCAACTCTCTTCAAGGACAATAGGAAGAAAAGTACCGATCGTAACATTTTTCCCCCTCCTTTTTTTCTTTTTCCTTTTTCATTGAATTTCTTTGCCATTGAATTTTTTTTCCTAAAACTAGTTTTTATTGATTTTTAAAGTTGAAAATATGAGAATATCTTTAAATTTAGGTTTTAAATCATTAATTTCAACTGTTTAAATATTAATTATAATAGATTTAGCATGGGAAAATATATTTTGAAGAACATGAATATGATAGTTTGTAGTTATGGTAAGAGAAAAAAAAAATAAATAAATAAAAAAGAGAGGGATCGGTGCGTAACTAGCGACTTAATTTATTTAAATTGCTAGTTAGCTAGCGACATTGTTTCTATATGATCGCTAGTTTACTAGCAACTCCGTTCAAGGACCATAGGAAGAAAAGTACCGATCGTAGCATTTTTACCCCTCCTTTTTTTCTTTTTCTTTTTCCATTGAATTTCTTTTCCTAAAACTATTTTTTATTGATTTTTAAAGTTGAAAATATGAGAATATCTTTAAATTTAGGTTTTAAATCATTCATTTCAATTGTTTAAATATTAATTATAATAGATTTAGCGTGGGAAAATATATTTTGAAGAACATGAATATGATAGTTTGTAGTTATGGTAAGAGAAATAAAAAAAATAAAAAAATTGAAAAGAGGGGGATCGGTATGAAACTAGCGACTTGATTTCAGTTAAATTGCTAGTTGGCTAGCGATCGTAAGTCCGTAGAATCGCTATATTAATAGCAACTCTCTTCAAGGACAATAGGAAGAAAAGTACCGATCGTAACATTTTTCCCCCTCCTTTTTTTCTTTTTCCTTTTTCATTGAATTTCTTTGCCATTGAATTTTTTTTCCTAAAACTAGTTTTTATTGATTTTTAAAGTTGAAAATATGAGAATATCTTTAAATTTAGGTTTTAAATCATTCATTTCAATTGTTTAAATATTAATTATAATAGATTTAGCATGGGAAAATATATTTTGAAGAACATGAATATGATAGTTTGTAGTTATGGTAAGAGAAAAAACAATAAATAAAAAAATTGAAAAGAGGGGGATCGGTATGAAATTAGCGACTTTATTTCACTTAAATTGCTAGTTAGCTAGCGATCGTAAGTCCATAGGATCGCTATCTTACTTGCAACGCTCTACAAGGACAATAGGAAGAAAAGCACCGATCGTAACATTTTTCCCCCTCCTTTTTTTCTTTTTCTTTTTTCATTGAATTTCTTTTCCATTGAATTTTTTTTCCTAAAACTAGTTTTTATTGATTTTTAAAGTTGAAAATATGAGAATATCTTTAAATTTAGGTTTTAAATCAAATTATTTCAATTGTTTAAATATTAATTATAATAGATTTAGCTTGGGAAAATATATTTTGAAGAACATGAATATGATAGTTTTTAGTTATGGTAAGAGAAAAAACAATAAATAAAAAAATTGAAAAGAGGGGATCGGTATGCAATTAGCGATCTCAATTCAGTTAAATTGCTAGTTCGCTCGCAACCTTGCTTCCATAAGATCGCTAGCTTACTAGCAACTCCCTTCAAGGATAATAGGAAGAAAAGTACCGATCGTAATATTTTTACCCCTCCTTTTTTTCTTTTTCTTTTTCCATTGAATTTTTTTTCCTAAAACTATTTTTTATTGATTTTTAAAGTTGAAAATATGAGAATATCTTTAAATTTAGGTTTTAAATCATTAATTTCAACTGTTTAAATATTAATTATAATAGATTTAGCATGGGAAAATATATTTTGAAGAACATGAATATGATAGTTTGTAGTTATGGTAAGAGAAAAAAAAAATAAATAAATAAAAAAGAGAGGGATCGGTGCGTAACTAGCGACTTAATTTATTTAAATTGCTAGTTAGCTAGCGACATTGTTTCTATATGATCGCTAGTTTACTAGCAACTCCGTTCAAGGACCATAGGAAGAAAAGTACCGATCGTAGCATTTTTACCCCTCCTTTTTTTCTTTTTCTTTTTCCATTGAATTTCTTTTCCTAAAACTATTTTTTATTGATTTTTAAAGTTGAAAATATGAGAATATCTTTAAATTTAGGTTTTAAATCATTCATTTCAATTGTTTAAATATTAATTATAATAGATTTAGCGTGGGAAAATATATTTTGAAGAACATGAATATGATAGTTTGTAGTTATGGTAAGAGAAATAAAAAAAATAAAAAAATTGAAAAGAGGGGGATCGGTATGAAACTAGCGACTTGATTTCAGTTAAATTGCTAGTTGGCTAGCGATCGTAAGTCCGTAGAATCGCTATATTAATAGCAACTCTCTTCAAGGACAATAGGAAGAAAAGTACCGATCGTAACATTTTTCCCCCTCCTTTTTTTCTTTTTCCTTTTTCATTGAATTTCTTTGCCATTGAATTTTTTTTCCTAAAACTAGTTTTTATTGATTTTTAAAGTTGAAAATATGAGAATATCTTTAAATTTAGGTTTTAAATCATTAATTTCAACTGTTTAAATATTAATTATAATAGATTTAGCATGGGAAAATATATTTTGAAGAACATGAATATGATAGTTTGTAGTTATGGTAAGAGAAAAAAAAAATAAATAAATAAAAAAGAGAGGGATCGGTGCGTAACTAGCGACTTAATTTATTTAAATTGCTAGTTAGCTAGCGACATTGTTTCTATATGATCGCTAGTTTACTAGCAACTCCGTTCAAGGACCATAGGAAGAAAAGTACCGATCGTAGCATTTTTACCCCTCCTTTTTTTCTTTTTCTTTTTCCATTGAATTTCTTTTCCTAAAACTATTTTTTATTGATTTTTAAAGTTGAAAATATGAGAATATCTTTAAATTTAGGTTTTAAATCATTCATTTCAATTGTTTAAATATTAATTATAATAGATTTAGCGTGGGAAAATATATTTTGAAGAACATGAATATGATAGTTTGTAGTTATGGTAAGAGAAATAAAAAAAATAAAAAAATTGAAAAGAGGGGGATCGGTATGAAACTAGCGACTTGATTTCAGTTAAATTGCTAGTTGGCTAGCGATCGTAAGTCCGTAGAATCGCTATATTAATAGCAACTCTCTTCAAGGACAATAGGAAGAAAAGTACCGATCGTAACATTTTTCCCCCTCCTTTTTTTCTTTTTCCTTTTTCATTGAATTTCTTTGCCATTGAATTTTTTTTCCTAAAACTAGTTTTTATTGATTTTTAAAGTTGAAAATATGAGAATATCTTTAAATTTAGGTTTTAAATCATTCATTTCAATTGTTTAAATATTAATTATAATAGATTTAGCATGGGAAAATATATTTTGAAGAACATGAATATGATAGTTTGTAGTTATGGTAAGAGAAAAAACAATAAATAAAAAAATTGAAAAGAGGGGGATCGGTATGAAATTAGCGACTTTATTTCACTTAAATTGCTAGTTAGCTAGCGATCGTAAGTCCATAGGATCGCTATCTTACTTGCAACGCTCTACAAGGACAATAGGAAGAAAAGCACCGATCGTAACATTTTTCCCCCTCCTTTTTTTCTTTTTCTTTTTTCATTGAATTTCTTTTCCATTGAATTTTTTTTCCTAAAACTAGTTTTTATTGATTTTTAAAGTTGAAAATATGAGAATATCTTTAAATTTAGGTTTTAAATCAAATTATTTCAATTGTTTAAATATTAATTATAATAGATTTAGCTTGGGAAAATATATTTTGAAGAACATGAATATGATAGTTTTTAGTTATGGTAAGAGAAAAAACAATAAATAAAAAAATTGAAAAGAGGGGATCGGTATGCAATTAGCGATCTCAATTCAGTTAAATTGCTAGTTCGCTCGCAACCTTGCTTCCATAAGATCGCTAGCTTACTAGCAACTCCCTTCAAGGATAATAGGAAGAAAAGTACCGATCGTAATATTTTTACCCCTCCTTTTTTTCTTTTTCTTTTTCCATTGAATTTTTTTTCCTAAAACTATTTTTTATTGATTTTTAAAGTTGAAAATATGAGAATATCTTTAAATTTAGGTTTTAAATCATTAATTTCAACTGTTTAAATATTAATTATAATAGATTTAGCATGGGAAAATATATTTTGAAGAACATGAATATGATAGTTTGTAGTTATGGTAAGAGAAAAAAAAAATAAATAAATAAAAAAGAGAGGGATCGGTGCGTAACTAGCGACTTAATTTATTTAAATTGCTAGTTAGCTAGCGACATTGTTTCTATATGATCGCTAGTTTACTAGCAACTCCGTTCAAGGACCATAGGAAGAAAAGTACCGATCGTAGCATTTTTACCCCTCCTTTTTTTCTTTTTCTTTTTCCATTGAATTTCTTTTCCTAAAACTATTTTTTATTGATTTTTAAAGTTGAAAATATGAGAATATCTTTAAATTTAGGTTTTAAATCATTCATTTCAATTGTTTAAATATTAATTATAATAGATTTAGCGTGGGAAAATATATTTTGAAGAACATGAATATGATAGTTTGTAGTTATGGTAAGAGAAATAAAAAAAATAAAAAAATTGAAAAGAGGGGGATCGGTATGAAACTAGCGACTTGATTTCAGTTAAATTGCTAGTTGGCTAGCGATCGTAAGTCCGTAGAATCGCTATATTAATAGCAACTCTCTTCAAGGACAATAGGAAGAAAAGTACCGATCGTAACATTTTTCCCCCTCCTTTTTTTCTTTTTCCTTTTTCATTGAATTTCTTTGCCATTGAATTTTTTTTCCTAAAACTAGTTTTTATTGATTTTTAAAGTTGAAAATATGAGAATATCTTTAAATTTAGGTTTTAAATCATTCATTTCAATTGTTTAAATATTAATTATAATAGATTTAGCATGGGAAAATATATTTTGAAGAACATGAATATGATAGTTTGTAGTTATGGTAAGAGAAATAACAATAAATAAAAAAATTGAAAAGAGGGGGATCGGTATGAAACTAGCGACTTGATTTCACTTAAATTGCTAGTTAGCTAGCGATCGTAAGTCCATAGGATCGCTATCTTACTTGCAACGCTCTACAAGGACAATAGGAAGAAAAGCACCGATCGTAACATTTTTCCCCCTCCTTTTTTTCTTTTTCTTTTTTCATTGAATTTCTTTTCCATTGAATTTTTTTTCCTAAAACTAGTTTTTATTGATTTTTAAAGTTGAAAATATGAGAATATCTTTAAATTTAGGTTTTAAATCAAATTATTTCAATTGTTTAAATATTAATTATAATAGATTTAGCTTGGGAAAATATATTTTGAAGAACATGAATATGATAGTTTTTAGTTATGGTAAGAGAAAAAACAATAAATAAAAAAATTGAAAAGAGGGGATCGGTATGCAATTAGCGATCTCAATTCAGTTAAATTGCTAGTTCGCTCGCAACCTTGCTTCCATAAGATCGCTAGCTTACTAGCAACTCCCTTCAAGGATAATAGGAAGAAAAGTACCGATCGTAATATTTTTACCCCTCCTTTTTTTCTTTTTCTTTTTCCATTGAATTTTTTTTCCTAAAACTATTTTTTATTGATTTTTAAAGTTGAAAATATGAGAATATCTTTAAATTTAGGTTTTAAATCATTAATTTCAACTGTTTAAATATTAATTATAATAGATTTAGCATGGGAAAATATATTTTGAAGAACATGAATATGATAGTTTGTAGTTATGGTAAGAGAAAAAAAAAATAAATAAATAAAAAAGAGAGGGATCGGTGCGTAACTAGCGACTTAATTTATTTAAATTGCTAGTTAGCTAGCGACATTGTTTCTATATGATCGCTAGTTTACTAGCAACTCCGTTCAAGGACCATAGGAAGAAAAGTACCGATCGTAGCATTTTTACCCCTCCTTTTTTTCTTTTTCTTTTTCCATTGAATTTCTTTTCCTAAAACTATTTTTTATTGATTTTTAAAGTTGAAAATATGAGAATATCTTTAAATTTAGGTTTTAAATCATTCATTTCAATTGTTTAAATATTAATTATAATAGATTTAGCGTGGGAAAATATATTTTGAAGAACATGAATATGATAGTTTGTAGTTATGGTAAGAGAAATAAAAAAAATAAAAAAATTGAAAAGAGGGGGATCGGTATGAAACTAGCGACTTGATTTAAGTTAAATTGCTAGTTGGCTAGCGATCGTAAGTCCGTAGAATCGCTATATTAATAGCAACTCTCTTCAAGGACAATAGGAAGAAAAGTACCGATCGTAACATTTTTCCCCCTCCTTTTTTTCTTTTTCCTTTTTCATTGAATTTCTTTGCCATTGAATTTTTTTTCCTAAAACTAGTTTTTATTGATTTTTAAAGTTGAAAATATGAGAATATCTTTAAATTTAGGTTTTAAATCATTCATTTCAATTGTTTAAATATTAATTATAATAGATTTAGCATGGGAAAATATATTTTGAAGAACATGAATATGATAGTTTGTAGTTATGGTAAGAGAAATAAAAAAAATAAAAAAATTGAAAAGAGGGGGATCGGTATGAAACTAGCGACTTGATTTAAGTTAAATTGCTAGTTGGCTAGCGATCGTAAGTCCGTAGAATCGCTATATTAATAGCAACTCTCTTCAAGGACAATAGGAAGAAAAGTACCGATCGTAACATTTTTCCCCCTCCTTTTTTTCTTTTTCCTTTTTCATTGAATTTCTTTGCCATTGAATTTTTTTTCCTAAAACTAGTTTTTATTGATTTTTAAAGTTGAAAATATGAGAATATCTTTAAATTTAGGTTTTAAATCATTCATTTCAATTGTTTAAATATTAATTATAATAGATTTAGCATGGGAAAATATATTTTGAAGAACATGAATATGATAGTTTGTAGTTATGGTAAGAGAAATAAAAAAAATAAAAAAATTGAAAAGAGGGGGATCGGTATGAAACTAGCGACTTGATTTCAGTTAAATTGCTAGTTGGCTAGCGATCGTAAGTCCGTAGAATCGCTATATTAATAGCAACTCTCTTCAAGGACAATAGGAAGAAAAGTACCGATCGTAACATTTTTCCCCCTCCTTTTTTTCTTTTTCTTTTTTCATTGAATTTCCTTGCTTCCATATGATCGCTAGCTTACTAGCAACTCCCTTCAAGGACAATAGGAAGAAAAGTACCGATCGTAACATTTTTACCCCTCCTTTTTTTCTTTTTCTTTTTACATTGAATTTTTTTTCCTAAAACTATTTTTTCTTGATTTTTAAAGTTGAAAATATGAGAATATCTTTAAATTTAGGTTTTAAATCATTCATTTCAATTGTTTAAATATTAATTATAATAGATTTAGCACGGGAAAATATATTTTGAAGAACATGAATATGATAGTTTGTAGTTATGATAAGAGAAAAAAAATAAATTAAAAAAATTAAAAAAAGGGGGATTGGTACGAACTAGCGACTTTATTTCATTTAAATTGCTAGTTAGCTAGCGACCTTGTTTCGATATGATCGCTAGCTTACTAGCAAGTCCAGATAGTGTTGGTATATTGTACCTGGAAGTCTAGAACTTTGGTAGAATATTTCCTCTAAGTTGCTATCATTTTACTTTAAATCCAATACGTTGAACTGATGAAGTTTAGATGATCACTAGAATTTGTACGCACGCGTCGCTGCGGGATTGAAAACTATATGAAAGATTATACAATTTCAATCTTCATAAACAATGTTTGCGTCAAAAACTGAGTTACCAATGCCAATACAAATTATACACAACCTCATCATGAATGAAACAAATTTAAATATCAAAAGAGAAGCCTATTTCGTCTATTAAAAATATTACGAAGTTCTTTGGATACGAAAAAACACTTCCTATCCAAAAACATTAATGGGAAATGTTGTTCACTGCAACACTAAAAGTTGTCCTCTGCTATGTTGGTCATTAAGGAAGCATCCCAGGCAAGGAAAAAAAATTGAGATAAATTTATAGATTGTAGAATTATATCATGAACAAAATAAGGATGATGCGTGCTTACCTAGTGTTTTCGTGTGCAGAAAGAAGTCTGATTTTGCACAAAATGGAGATGACCTTCTCTGGCAATTCTATAGGACGCAATCAAACTTTTTTGCGCTTCCAACTTGCCTTGCAACCAAGTTTCTGCAAAAACAAATTGAATTCAAGAAAGTAATTAGACCAAGGCATAAGAGATTATAAGAAAAAAGTATAGAAAATATAAACCACATATACCACTTATTATATTACTTTGTATTCCAAATACACCTAAAAATATATCGATTTCTAGTGAATGGTTCGGTTCCAATTAATTCCACTTTAGTTTCTTTCAAACCCTTCAACTTATCCTTAACTTTTTTTTTTTTTTTTTTAACGGCATCATAATTAAGAGATAGCTAATAATAAATATACAAATCTGTTAACCTTTAGTTGACCCTCGACATGTGCTCAGAAGAGGGCTCTTCCAACACCCTGAAATCATGTCAAGAGTTAAAAAGGAGCAAGAAAAAACTAATGTAAGAGCTTTGTAACATTGAGGCAGAGCATATTACCTTATAGGGCCTCTTTAAAATCAGATGGACCAAATTCTATTGCCATGGTTTCATCATCCAATTTGTCAACCATCTGAAAAATGAAGAGAGAGTATTTACATAAGTAAAATCTGAAAAGTAATAGCAAAAAATGAGTCAGTTGTTTAAAACAACGATCTGCTAAGACAACATCCATACCTGCATATAATTCACAACTTTTGAGACAGAATAGTGTAATAAGGAATTTCTACCAAGTTCCTTTTCAAAGATCCACCAGTCCCTCTCAAAAATCCCACTTCAATGAAAAGGAAGTTAGGCCACACTATAAAATGCACTACTCCAACTTTTTTCAAAAATGATATTCTAAGAAGCTAAATGCTTGAAGAACCTAAGAAGAAGATAATATATAAATTTATACTAAATTTTAATACTAAATCTACATATACTAAAGTAAAGTTATTTTAAATGCCCAAAAATAAATCTAAACAAAAACTTGAAACTAAAAACCAAATGGTTATCAAACGGCTCCTAAAGGAATACACGTTTGGATTTATTAAATGGAGTTTTTCAAGACCTTCAACTAAGTGAAACTAATATACAAATACTAAAGAATAATATCGCATAGCCTTACCTCAATCTTCTCAAAATTGATCATGACACTCCCTTTTGTACCGCATGGAATATCCCTTACCTACAATGTTGCTAACAGAAGCTTTCAAAGCTATAATGAAGGGAAAGACAGAATCCCCAATCATCCAAACATGGATTACCAAAGTTACCTGATCAGTCTGTAGGGTCACTTGAACGGGTTCAAAATGGGTGACCAGAGGCAGCTTGAGATGAAAACCTGAAATTTGAAATAATGAGAAGCAGGCAAATTTAAGGCCCTATGCAAGCAACTTCTCAATGCACATCACTTGGATCTGTAATTGTCTTCAGAAGAGCGCCTCCTCTCCAATATACCCCAACATGACCTTCTGGGACTTGGTGTAGAATTGATATCAGTCCTTGGTTGATACCTAGGTTCTGGTTCACAACTAAATTTATTAATATTCACATAATCATTAGACACAATTACATTATTAGGTTCACAACTAAATTAAAAAAAAAAAAAAACATTCTCATAATCATGAGACATCATTCCAACTCATTTCTTAAACCCCAAAGAAAATCTAAAATGAAACTATGATTTCCACCACAAAGAAGTTGGAATTCTCTACTGTCACCAACCTGTTTTCGCCGCCCAGAAATTGGAAGAATCCAATCTTGGACCCATATTCTCACACTAAATAGCAAAAAAAATAAGTTTTAAGAAATTGGGAGCCAAAATTCCATAATTAACCAAAACAAAGAAAAATATCTAAAACCCAAATTTGAAAACATAGAAATAAACATATATGCCACTCGCCATTTCAGTGGCTTCTGGTTCTGTAAGGTTATTTATTTGATTGCTGTAGGGTATACGAAACCAAGCATAAATTAATCGAGCATGTTCAAAAAATAACCCAGATGAAAACCCAAAAAATCAGAAGAAAGAAGACCAAAAAAAAAAAATACACGTTGCTAAATTTCTTTTTGAGGTTTTATCAGAAATTTGTAAATCAAAATTAAATTCCAATCCAAACTCAAATTGCAAAACAATCAGAGCATACAAATTTAATAACCCAAAAGGTTAATGAAACCAAACCTATACTTGAGTACCTCACTCAATGTTTCAGTTGGGTGTGCAGCATATGCTTCCCTGAAAGAAACAGCTTTCCGCAGGTGCTTCCCACGACCAAGAGCTGCTTCTTTCTCACTTTGATATTTTCCCATCTACAAATCCAACAAAATGCAAATAAGTCCTTAATAAATCAAGAAAATGGGAGATGGAAAGCACTTCGTACACAGGAAACCTCATTAGAAACATTAAAGAACTCAACCTCCCCTCGAAATTCAAACGCCAATTTCATCGGTTCCTCCGATTTCCAGAGAGTAGGAGAAGCAGCGATCTTTTTCTTTTTTTTGGATGAGAGAAAGCGGAATAAAGCAGAAGAGTCGAGAAGCGGAAGTCGAAGCAGAAGGTGCATCGATGATGGACGCGTGGGCTTGGAGGGCAAACCCGTCCTTTTGCTGTGTAAAATGGAAAAAAAGGACTGATATCAAAGGAATTGGAGGGTATTTTTTGTCCTCACACTGTTAAGGAACAGTGTTTTGGTTAGGTTTTAAGTATAGTATAATATCCTGGCTGGTAATCGGTATAAGGCACACCATTTGACGGTTCTTCTGACTTGTGTGGTAAGTTGTTGAACTAACTTTCGATCACAATGGAATCTATTCATACTGTGTAGATCTTGTTCAGGAGAGCATGCAAATAATTAAGAATCCCGTTGAAATATACAGTTTTAATGTATTGTATTTGCATGTTGGATCGGCTTTCTTTGAAAATTAAAAAAAAAAAATTAATAAAGGAAAAATAATGTCTTTGCTTTGGTATTCTATGATAAGTGACTACCTCATAAATTCTCTCTTGCGTGTGGATTTCACATAACCCCGATTGACAACGTATTCTTTTATATAAATAGTAATCTCGAGGTCCTGTGTGCGGAAGGGAATTAAAAGCCCTAAAAGTTGCAAATTTTTCACACTGTCCGGAACATAAGGTGGTACGGCATATGTTATTATATATAAGTGGAAGAAATTTTTTTTTTTTTCCAAGTGTTCCTCTACTTGTATAATAACATACGGTGTATGTATCCTGTGTTCCGAGCACACTGAAAAATCTCTCCCCTTCATCATGCTACCTAGTCGCTAGTTGTGAGGAAGTTGATAGTTTCTTCATCTGCTTACTCGCCAGTGGCCTGGATCGCATTCGTTGCTTAATTCCCTCACTTCATGGTCTAAGGTTTAAGCCACACTCTTTATGGTGTGAGGTTTTAGCCCTATTTTAAGTGTCTTTTCATTTATATTATGATAAATAATGTATCTATTATCTTCCGAACATACTAAAAAGAATTCCTCTTTTATGACACGATAACTATTTCTTACTTTTTGACAATGTGCACTAGACTAAATTCACAGCACCACCATATGTCAAGGCCCAATGTACAAACCCACTTTACACAGAAGCCCTATAAATTCGAGGGAACCCCATTCCATAAGAAAGTAATGATTCTCACCCTTTTTTTTGTTTTTTTTTTTTCCTTTTCTTTCCTTTTATTTGAAAGTGATAGTTAAATTACGTCAATATCTTATATTAAATGTTTATATATATAAATAAAAAAACAAAAAAAAACAAAATAAAATAAAGAAGGTAAGAAGAGGAGGTGAAAGAGATGGAAAGAGAGGGGGCTAAGCGAGCCAAACCCTGAACCAGATACGTCCCGTTTACTCTCCGCACGTAATCAGAGTGTTTCAGTGATCACTCGGATCCCTTTCCACTGCAACAGTTGAAGCAACAGCATCATCCTCCATGGACCCGCTCTCCGCCCTCCGCGACTTCACAATCCGTGGCGAGCTCGACAAGATCGTCCGGGTCAACGACGAGTTCCGGTTCGGTTCCGACTACAGCTTCCCCTGCCACGCCGAGACCGCCTACCGCTCCAAGCAAGGCAATCTCTACACCCTCGAAACCCTCCTTTATTACGTCAACAACCACCAAATCAAGCACACCGATTACATCCAGTGCGCCCGCACCCAGGGGATCCCCTCCGTCACTTTCCCCGACCGCAAGCCCCTCCTCGACTACCTCACCGGAAAGATCTCTTCCTCCGACTCCATCGAGTTCATCCTCCCTCCCCAGAACGACGCCATACACCACCCCAAAATCCCTGCCGCCCTCGATTCCGCCAGCAACGGTAACCACATCAGCAACGACAACGGCGATTACGCCGCTTTGGATTCTAGGGTTTTCACTCAAATTGAGACGCCGGTGGACTACATGTCTTTGATTGGCTCCAGCGAGAGGCCGTTGAAGGACCGCGAGGGGTTGCTGGAGTGTAAAGGCAGGAACTTTTACGCCGTTTTGACTTCGGCGACGAAGAGGGAAGAGGAACGGCAGCGTATCGAGTCGCAGCAGAGGAAAGACGGGCTGGTGGCGAAGAGCAGGCTAATGGGTTCCGACGAGAGGGGCTTGACCGGGTTCGGAGATGAATCGGGTTACGACCCGAATACGAAGCCCAAATTGCACTTGAAAGGAGGTAAAGTTGGGGAAGGGGTGCCCATAATTTTGGTGCCCAGTGCGTTTCAGACGCTGATTACGATTTACAATGTGAAGGAGTTTTTGGAAGATGGGGTTTATATACCCACTGATGTGAAGGTGAAGCAGATGAATGGGGCGAAGCCAGACTGCGTGACGGTGCAGAAGAAGTTTAGTAGGGATAGGGATCGGGTGGTGACGGCTTATGAGGTTAGGGATAAGCCCTCAGCATTGAAGGCGGAGGATTGGGACCGTGTTGTGGCGGTTTTCGTGTTGGGGAAGGAATGGCAGTTCAAGGATTGGCCTTTCAAGGACCATGTTGAGATTTTCAATAAGAGTAAGTGGAAATTTTCAGTTCTGAGGTTTTAATTGCATTGAAAAATAGTTTTCTGGTTCGTTGAGATTTAGCTTTCTGACTTTGTTTTATGTGGCTTTTGAAACTTCATTGTATTTGTAGCTGATATGATTTGGCTTATTTTGTATCTGTCTGATTGTAATGCAGTTATGGGTTTCTTCATGCGGTTCGAAGATGATAGCGTGGAGTCGGCAAAAATTGTGAAGCAGTGGAATGTGAAGATCATCTCAGTAAGAATTTTCACCATCTTGAGCTAGTTAGGGACATGGTTTTGTAATTGAAATCATTGTCACTTCATGTTTGTTATTTATTTGTTCTGTTCTCGAACGATATTGAACTGTGTTCTAAATGTGCAGATTAGCAAGAATAAACGACATCAAGATAGAGCTGCAGCATTGGAGGTGTGGGACAGATTAGAAGAATTTGTGCGGTCAAGATCACATTCTTGATGTGCATCAAGGTGCGGAAGAAAGAGATTACAGCAGTCATGTTGGTGCAGCTTGCGCTTTTGTGCTTCTTTAAATTTTAAGTTTTGTTATCAAATTTTTGATGATTTTTTAGGATAATGTAACATTACAATTTTTCTGAGTGACGATACTATATCAATCTAAGAGTACATGGAGATGCTTGGCTGAATATTCAGGGTTGGCAAGGAGAATGCCTGAGGATGTATACTTGAAGATGGACTTGTCGTTTTACATATTTGCAAACTCTTGCCTGCTCATTGCAGATATGCAGAGGGTTTCCCAGTTAATCTAAAACTGACTGAGAAACAGCGGTCGGTGCCCTTGAACCATCTTCTCCGGAGATTCAGCAAGACATTGTTGAGGTTCATCTGAGTGTACGATCTCTGCATATGTGCAAACTAGGCTGAAGTTAATACTGTTCCTACATCTCCAGCCGCCTGTAGGGAGACAAACCTTTGCAGGAAGTGCAATGTTGCTATCCGGGAGGACGGAGATTGGCAAGCTTGTAGTACAATAAGTGTAAGTTTTCTACCGAAGTTGTTATATATTGTGATTGATGTTTATTATCATAATTCTAATTCAATTGATAATTTTGTCACCCAAAAGCTAGAAAAAGTTTATTATAACAAAAAAGGGAAGAGAGCGGGATTGCCTCTTTCAATAGTACAAAAACCGTATCTAGCAAAAATAAAGTACAAAAACTATATCAACCTCTCTGAGGTCACAAGGAATGTATCAATAATCTAACAACTGAATTCAAAATAATAATCGAATACGTTGACAATCACAAACAGTATTCTGTGTAACTCGAAATGTTTGGCCAACAGAAAAGAAAAATTAGCACATTGTAAAGGTAGCATATGCCGCAGCCAAGAGAAGAAAGAGTTGAGTCGTGGTAGACATCTTGATGGAGTTGCCGGCCGACGAGCCACCTTGAGTCGATGGTACATTTTTTGATCCGGTTCCTGCACGATATGAACACCAATACAGCGTCAACCTTGTAGAAATTGCTATAGATTCATTCACAGCTAAAATAATCATATGAACTGTTTTGTGTACCTGAAGGAGTATTTGGAGAGTCTGCTGCTCCTGTTGGTGAGTCAGCTGGAGAACCGGCTGCGCAAATATAACGGTATACAAGTTATTAGAAGAAGATTAAGACGGATCATTAGAATGTGAGCATCCACCCAAAGCCAATAAACAATAGGGTGGAAAGGCCTAAGATCATTTATACTATATTAGGCAAGGCTTCAATTCCCTGATGTGAGATTCACTCTAAACACCGACAGAAGGCATTGAGCAAGTGCAGGCTTACCGTTACACTGGCTGAGTGGTGGAGCCTGGACATTGCAAGCACCAGGCAATGCCAGAGCCTGAGTCCGATTCACGTTGACCCCCAGAGATGATCCACCGCCGTTAAGAACCTCACACAAGCACTGTGGGGAGGAAGCGACAACGCTAGCTAGCTGCGAGCAGCATCGGGAAGAAGGGGTTGAGGAGTTTCCAGTGATGTAACTTAGGCAGGGTGACATGCTGATGATCACGTTTGTGCAACTGGACTGTGCTGCTGCCCTTGCCAAGAACATGGTCGCTAGGACAAGGACTAGAGACATCTCAAACTTTCGTGCCATTGGAAATTTGGAATAAAAGTCGTTTGGATTTGTGTGAGAAGTGATTGGGAAGTTGTGATATCCGCAGTGGGATACGACTGTTTTGAATGATTTGGTGAAGTTAGAGGAGAAATATGTGGCTTTTTGTAGTGGGGGAGATGAAGAGAGAGGACAAAAATGTTGGATTAATTGGTAACCTAACTATTCCTACTTGTATTATGTCACAATGGGTTCTTCATTTAGTTAGAAGCTAAGATTTATTAAATTGTCAATTGTTGTGTGGTTTAGCTGGCTGTGGAATAGTATGAAGGTCGGTTTTTGGGTTACCAACTTCTATTGTTTTTGGCATAGATTGGATCTCAACTTAAAACATTTTTGATGTCTAAAAATGGGTCGCTTCGTATTTATGATTGGATTAGATGATTCATTGTATTTAAAGTCTGGAATGAAGAAATGTTTTTTTAATTCCATTTTGAGCGACTTAAAGAAATAGTATGTTGAATGAAAAGTTATTTACTACTACATTCAAATAGACCTCAAATTATGAGTTATTCAATGCAATTTAATAGGCACCAAACGAGCTCCATAAAACCTTACAAACTACTTTATCTTTTATTTCTGGCTACGAATAATAATATTAAGAGAGTGAAGAAGAAAGAATATTAAGAGTTAACCTATTAAGAGTTAACCTAAACACCACCTCAAATTTAAGAGTTAAGATGTAAGTGGTCATTTACCACAGTAATGAAAATGAATTGAGCTCTTGTATGATGGTGTGAGTTCAAACCCTGTCGGTGGCTAATCTAACATCTAATACAGAAACTTGTTAAAGCACTTCTTCTTAAATTCCTAGATGCGATGTATGTTGGAAGAGATTTTGGGGAGAAGGTTACCGTTCTTTTATTTTCAGAATAATGCACACGATTTGTTTGACGACGATATTCTTGGTAGTTTCTAGAAGGAAAGTTGACTTGAGTTTATGATTGTGAACAATGAGGCATGTTTTAACATCATGAGATGAGGTATGGTGAACTACTTTTATCTTGTATTTCCATTTTGGTCAGCAAAATGTTTGAGTTGTCAAATGATTATTGAAACCCTAAGTTTGGAGAGCAAATTATACGGAATCAGTTTACTGCAACTGTGATGTCATGCAATGTCATGTTGAGAGAAATTTAGACATGACGATAGGTTATGAACTTATTAGACAGAAATGCTACGTAATAGTGAAATCATTTTATGTAAATTCTTCTCTAAGTCTATAACAAAAAGGAAAATGATTATTGAAGCAATTTTTTTTTCCTTTTCTTTTTAGAACTAAAGAATTATTCTCTTTTCATGAAAAATGAAAAATCTGACAACTCGAACATTATCGTTAAGCTTTTGGAAACTTAACGATAATGCTTCTTGTACATAATTCTTTTGCTAATTCCTAATTGTGTACAAGAAGCATTATCGTTAAGTTTTTGGTTCTCAATTTTAAGAGTCCTTGTATTAGAGAAGTCAGATAACAAGGATCGAAATTGAGGCAAAATCTTAAATGTAATTGATTTACTAACATCTGTTTATCTCACACATCATATGATTGAATTAGAAGAAAATAATGACCAAATCATATGACATGTAAAACACATTAACAAACCATCGGATACACGGAAGAATCTCTCACACCTTTTTCACTTGGTGTTACTTCATTTTGGTCACATTTTCATTCTTTATGTTCCTATTAGTATGATTCTAAACAAATGATATGAACCAACCATATGAAGCCACATAATAAAAACCAGGGTTGGACGTTTCTTACTCACCAAAGTCTCAGCGAAAATGCAAATCAAAAGATGGTGCATAAATCTGTTACGCCATGCTAATCCCACCGCTAACAAAAGTGACAAAACACCCTATTTTTTTCCACATAGGTTCGTTAAGGTAGTTGAGCTCCAAAAACCAACTCAGAAAATTCACCTTTTCTTGTTCCCTCCACTTCCCTTCATGTATAAATTCTCTCACCCTTCTCACTTCCAAACGCAACTCAAACAACTCAGAATTCATCATAAGTTTGTACGCATTTCCAACTCCTACATAACCACAGATTTCCTTCCAAGTTCCACCAAAAGATTCAGATACTATGGAGATTTTCGTGTCGTTTCCCCGCCTAGTTATGTCAATGGCAGTGACTCTTGTCCTGGCTCTGGCAGTCTCCGCGCAAGTTCGTTCCCCTTGTACTGCCAACACGATTGCTAGCTTTTCCTCTTGCATGAGTTTTCTCACTAACAGCAGCGCCAATGGTACAGCACCAACCGCAGACTGCTGCAATTCGCTAAAATCCATCACAAGTACTAGCAGGGACTGTTTTTGCCTCCTTGCGACTGGAGGCGTTCCCTTCCAGTTGCCAATCAACCGGACTCTAGCCATCTCTCTTCCTCGTGCCTGCAACCTCCCTGGCGTCCCTCTCCAATGCCCAGGTTAATTTAAAACTTTCGTAATTTTGACATGGTTTTTCAGTAATATAAACATGATTAATTATGTGCACTTTATGATATGATTACTAACATGAACACATGATCAACGTGCAGCCGCTGGTGCACCTATTCCTGCTCCAGGTACCATTTTACCTGAAGTACTGTAATTTTAGGTTAATGTTCCCTTGTCAGACAGTCGAATATGTTATATTACGATAATAATTGATATTGACAATCTAATATCATAACATGTCGGACTGCCTAACGAGTAAACATTTTCTTATACTGTATGGTTGTTAGTTGGTGAACTAATGCTGTCTAATTGAATTTGGCAGGTCCTAGCTCCCTGTCGCCAGCTCTTTCTCCTGGAGCTTCACCATCTGCTCCAACAGGTAACTTCTTAAATTAGTACATTTTCATCGAAGCTGTTTAATGCTAAAAGCGCTCGAAATGGCGATGGTTCGTGATATTGATTGTCTCATAACATGTTTTCTGTTGAACAGCTTCCTCTGTCCCAGCACCCACCTCATCTGCTGAGTCACCGGAATCCGACAACACACCGGATTTAACTCCGCCATCTACAACAGGGGGTTCTGCAGCTCCAAACGCAATTCCTGGGAGCCGCCCGGTTCTGACTCCTTCGGCTGCCACACTCTCTTACTCGCCTTCCCTTCTGCTATTGGCATCCGGCATTCTAGCTATGAAGTTTTTCTAGGCTGATTGTATATGTTTGCCTCTACACATTTTTCGTACATTGTTTGAGAAATATTATTTATAATTGAGTGTGATTATTGTATTTCATTACTTCAGATCATTGTAAACCATATTTAGGTGGTTACTGATAGAATCAGTGAAAATAAATATTTGTTTCATTTTAATTTGGGACCTTTCACAAATTCAGTTTCAGTAAATTACTTCAAGACTCCTACGAATGGCTGACACAATTTTCTTTCTTCGTGAGACGTTGCATCGATCACTTCACTACTCACTCCACCCTAGATGCAAGAATGTTGGGGTCAAACACTCAATTTTGCGCAGAGATGTAATTGATTCTGACATTCTTGAAGTTTTGTGTGGACGGAGGAGTGAAGCGTTTGATGAAATGACTCATAAGGTTATCATTTATCTGCAATGAAAAATGATTTTGGTTTCTATCTGTTGACTTTGAGTAGATATTTGGATTCAAAATTCGAATTTGTAACCATATGATGTGGTTATCTTCAAATTTGAGAATTTGCAAACATTTATATAAAAGCTGAGGAAAAACAGACTCATCATCTCATTTCACACAATGTTTGTGCTTAACTTGTGGCTCAAGTCACAAATTAAAAACCTCCTCTGCAGTTGAGAATTCATGAATAATACTCCTCACAATCCATGTGAAAGGGTTGTATTTTATCAACCCACCATGCAGGGCGAATTGCATGAATTTTTTTTACGATAAAAAGACGAAAGGAGTGATACGTGTCAACTCATTTCGTTCTGCCTGTCACAATATGAATTTGTTCCTATACAAAGATGACAGAGCATTTGCTTGACAAAAAAGATAGCAGACATAATCGATAATGTTTCAAATTGTAATACCAACCAATTAATAAAATGGCTTTTCAACTTTAACTTGCATTTTGGTGCAGTTGCTTGGGAATTAAGACAGTTAAATTTCAGTAAATAGTTTCGTTATCAAAATGCTGGAATGCTGTAAACTAACAAATGTATCAATAGAGCAACATTTCTAAAATGAAATGAAATAAATTGAAGGAAAATAAGGCATAAAATCAAAGTGTCAGTTGAAGTTAATAAACATGCAGGAAAAAGACATAAGTAATACTTGAGCATTGCTGGAAACCCAGTAATGTTGGGTTTATTTCCGTGGATGATTCTGAAACTTGTTTCACTGCCCTTAATCAAATTCTCCAAGCTGGGTATGAATGCTTGTGCTCTGATAGGAGAATCCTTCCCACCCCTACCTTCTTCCGGCATCTCGTTGTCATTGCCATTATCAAAGTCTAACATATCTGCACCTCCTTTAACTTACTGTCCAGGTATAACTGTGCCATGTCTATCTTCTACTACAACTGATCCAGGAACCGTCCTGTTGGCCCCGGTTGAAGCACTGACGACGCTACAATAGAAGCATATCAGCCACAGGCCCTCAAGTAACCAAAACCAACGACGATGGTCCCAAGAGGAAATCAAACAGAGAGGACAAGACCAAGGTTAATCCACTACCAATGCTGCTACTGCCATTTGCTCTTCAAGCTTGTAAAGCATTGTATTAGCTTAATGAATTCTCTATTTCTTGTGCTACAGTAAATTGACCAATAATGTAATTTTTTCGAATAACGATTATGTTGAGGCTTCTATCATTTTCTTGTTGAGCAATGCTAAAAGAATCGTGTTACTGAATGTGAGTCGGTTGGTCTAGGCAATGTTTCCGCGTTATGCACCCAAAGTTGATTCCTTCCAGTAGATTGGAGTAGTTTGGCTACAAAATTTGTTAGAAGCAAATTCTAACCGCTTCCATAAGGTTAAGCTTGGGCAGTTAAAATTACACTCTTCGTTATTAACCGCAAACCTGAAAAGGGCACTTCTGGAATTATCAAAATTCCTCTGTTTCCCGCCATTTCTCTCTCAAACTCTCGAGCATGATAACCACTGCCACCGCTCCTCCGCCCCTCATGGCCATCCTCCTCGCCATGACGCTCGCCATTATCAGCACCGAAGCAGCAGAACCGCCGTCGCCGCTACCCAGTTGTGGTGACGAGCTTGTGAGATTCTCGCCGTGCCTGCCGTACGTGTCGTCTCCGCCGAACAACCTCTCCAACTCGCCCCCACCCAAGTGCTGCGACGCGTTCTCGCTGTCGCTGGAGTCCGGCGGCGCTCTGTGCCTCTGCTACCTGGTCCAGGATCCTCCTATGCTCGGGTTTTCCGTGAACGGGAGTCGCGTTCTGTTTCTGTCTTCCACTTGCCCTCTCGGAGACATTTCCACAAACACAAGCAGTGCAGAGTCTTTGGAATCGCTCTGCTCAGGTTCTTGAGCCCAATTTATGGTTTTATATATCGATTCATAAATTACCAATCTTTTAACTTCTTGACGCCATGAATGCGAATTTTCAAGAAACTTTGGTTCTGAAAATTCTGATTTTATTGTGCAACTGCAACAGGATCGCCAGAACTCCCTCCTCTCGGCAGCTCAACAATTTCAGAGATTTCTCCTCCTCCTTCTGGTAATTAGTCCCAATTACTCCACGACTTTCTTGGATTTTAACCTTCAAAAATGTATTTATTATTTAATAATTATTATTAATTGTCTTTGAAGTGCATTGAGATTCAAGAGGGATGCTACATGCTAATCTTGGCTAATTAAGAAAAACCCTAAAAACCCCATTTGTCACTTTTCTAATCTCACTTCTAAAATGCCATGCAGAAAACTTCGATTTTGTAAAAACCCTAAAAATCCCATTTTTATTATTATCTTGCAGGTTTTGAGTCTGTTGGCAATGCTTCATCTCCTCTCATGAGCTTAGCACCAGAATCAGCAAACACTACAAGCATTCCACCGGCAAACAGATCTCCGACTCCACCAAGCTCAGCGGTATATCCGGCTAGGGTTTCAGCAGCAGTGAAGCAAATTCACACAAGCAACACTTGGTTTCTACCTGCCCTACTGAGTTTCCTTGTTTCCATGTCCAGCTGATGCTTCCTATATTCATTGAGATTGTAGATGAAAATTCCACCGCCCTTTCGGCATTTCTCGTACTGACTTCATCAGGAAAGCTTGTGTAGTTACCCTGTCACATTGACATTCATGAAAAATTGTACATTCACATATAAATTTCTGCCTAATTTTGAGATGACAACCTGTGATAGTTGAGCAATGAAGTATAATGAAATTCACCCACAAATATGTTTCATCTGCATAACTTATAAAATCAACTTTCGTCTTTCACACAAACACAACGAGCTGAATGTAGTCCTACATGAAATTGGCATGTCAAATCATGCTGGAATAGTGCCGTAGATTCATGGCACGTAAAATAAAATAAAAAGTAAAGTAAATTACAGTTCTGGCTAGCATCCATGGATTCATAGTATATGAAGAAAATAAACTTCTGTTCCAATTTATATGTTCCAATCAGACCATTCAGCTTCACCAACCCCAGCAGGCTGGGGGACTTCTGTTTGCAAGAATTCTTCCGGCTGCCCATCATCTATAGAGAAAGATGTGTCTTCATCATCTTCCTGTCTCTCAGGGGGACTACAACCCTGATAGGATGAGTTGTCAGCACAACGCCAAAGCAGCTTGTTCCAGTTCCGGTCCTGCCAAAACCAATCAACTGAAATCATAAGAAAATAATCCTAGGATTGCACGCACGCACATACACACCAGTAGACACCAGTAGTCGAAAGATAATGTCCTGTAACCTGCTGTAAGACAAAGGAACATACCTTGGTGATGATGTGCGGGTTACCAATTACAATTAGCAAAGCTTTAGCACGAGTAATAGCCACATTAAACCTTTTTGGGTTGCTCAAAAATCCCAAGCAGTACGTTTTGTCAAACTCATTGTGTTTGATTGTTGATCGGACAGTTGATATTATAATAACTTGCCTCTCTTGTCCCTGGAATTGCTCAACACTTCCAATCTTGATATTAGGCATGTTCTCATTCTCGAAAGCTTTCTTCAGTTTTAGCACTTGCTGCCGATAAGGTGTTATGATCCCAATCTCTTCCTCGCTCAAATTCTTTCGTGCAGTCAACCGCTTAGTGATCTCTACTACCTTACTTGCCTCAGTCCGATTAAACCATGATGGATTACACCCTTCCCTCTCATCACAGCCTTGGATGCCAAAGAAAAGAACAGGGAAATCTTTGTTAGGAAGAAGGTCCACCCTTGCCATGAAGGAAACTGGGTCATCCTTGCAAGCAATCAACTCTCGTCCATAGAACAGCTCATTAGGGAGATGCAAAATTTCCGGGTGAGATCGATAGTTTTTAATCAACTTTGTAACATAATTTCTGTCCCCATTTCTATAAAAATCACATTCGTAAATCCTCTCTAAGTATGATTTCCCCAAACCAAAGGTTTCTGCTTCTCTGGAGTTTATGATTGGACCTAATTGCATCGGGTCACCAGCAAGAACAACTACTGTATTCTGTTTATAGATACTCGATATCGGGATCATGGTCTCTGGTTCTGAAGCTTGGCCTGCCTCGTCCAAGATAATATGAGAGAAGTGGCCTCGACGGACACCTTCTGCATAAATCAAGGAGGCACTCGTATAGGTGCATATGATGATCCGATAGCTCAACAGGGCATGGAGTTCAGGACAGGTGAAGGCATCATCATCATAGAAGCAGTAGTCAATAAGGTTGGGATTGACATCTTCATAAGGGCGGGTAGATGCATTGAGCCTCAATATATCAAACTCTTGAACTACGACATCAGCATTTGCATTGAGCAGTTTCTCCAGAATGTGGTCTGCTGCGCTATTTGAAGGAGCACAAACAAGGATTCGATCTCTCTTCCGGGTTGTGTAGAGTTGCAGGATTGTTTCAACTAATGTCATAGTCTTACCTGTTCCAGGAGGGCCGTAAATTACATAAGGTGGCCCTCCTTTGCAGCCAAGGATCATCTCAACCGAGCGCCTCTGCTCCTCATTAAGGGTACATGATATAGGCACCATTCGCATGGCTCTAATCATCCTTCTTTGAGTGGACTCAGATGGAAAAAGGAACCCTACATCTAAATCTTCTGTAGCATCAACAGCTTGATATAACCTTCTCATGCTGCTTCGATTATATGTGAATTGTACCTTATAAAGGTTACCGTCCCTATGATGTGAATGAAATTCTGGGGCAAACTTCAAGTAAACATCATCGGCCTCGACACGGTAGATATGACCCTGAACAGAACACATTAAATATTTTGAAAGATAAGCTACATATTCTGGATATTAAAATAACACGGGAACATTTTAGCAACGACTAAAAAAATCCCTAACACATGAATTAGCCAACAGCTTATGAAACACAAGGCATATGCATGGATGAAATTCTCTTTCTTCATGGATGAACCCACCAATTGGTTTAGGACATAGTCATGAATGATCAACTTCTGCCAGACGCTAAACATTTCAATTATTTGGTTTGGCCAAAAATCACTCTAGATGACAACTTTAAGAACATGAAACAATTATTAAATGTACCTTGGTAGAACTAAGCATTTACAAATAGATAGATGATTACATAAATAATTCGAATGGCCACGCAATTCATCATACTAAATATTAACAATCATTGAATTTAGTAACGGATTGGAGGTTTGGTCTTGAAGATAAGTTTTTGGTTTAGGAAACAACCTTATATGGAGGGCTTCTCTCATCTTCATACTCAAGCTTGGCAAAAACATAATCCCCTTGAACAAGTGAAGGCCTTCTCTCAGCAAGCCCTGGCACTTCAAGGGACAAATATTGCTGTCCCCTCTTCCTCAAAGGAACGCCTTCCATATCATAACTTCTCATGCTGTCCTGAAGGAATCACAAAATTAAGCACAAATCACAAACAACTTCATAAAGTGTTGTTTCAAAATGAAGAGCTTACCTCTAGTGCTATTTCCTCCATGATGAGTAAATTTTTGAAGAAATGTTGATAGTTCCCTCTTGTAAGACCTTCAGTCACAACAGAGGGAATCTGCCCACTCTCAATCAAGCTTCTGATGTCCTTTGGAATGTCATATCGAGGAAGCCTATTTTTGTACATTCGATATGTTTTTCTACTTGGACGTACAGACCCAATATGAGATTCCACATTAAGAGGTTTCTTTTTAATGCCTCTTGTGTATGGCTTTGTAGAGGCTAAAGACTGGGATATTTTATCTTCTGCCAATAGAAAGACAGCACGTTCAATCAAGTCCGCCTCAAGATCAAAATGCACAATTGAGGTGTGCACTCCAATTTCCTTGGGTTTGCATGATAGCCATACAGTCAGAGTATCTCCAGGATGCAGCACTCTGTCCTCCAGGGAAGTACACTCAAGGAAGGCTTGGATGGTTTCCAAATCAGAGTTGTTGGTTGGAGGTTCCATCAGAGAAAGCTTGAATGAGTCCTCTGGATTCGATGCATAAATTGTAACACCCCACTCCACAGGATCAGTGGTGGTGTTCTTAAGAGTTATCTTATCCACAGCTGTTTCTCCTACAACTACTGATTGAGGCTTTCCACCTTGCTTTCCATCCACAAAAGGGAAAGGAACTGAAACAATAATTGGACCCTCTTCATTAGGATTGTAATTACGCACCGATTTATCATGATCGAAATCTATGTATCGGACTTCTCCCTTGTCTCCGATTACAGAGCGTTCTTCATCATCCCACTTATCACCAACTGAATCCATCACCAAACACAGACTGACAAGAACAACAGACTGTAAGTTTCAAATAGGAAACTACATTACAGGTAGATAAATGAGAACTACCACAACTCCAATTCGCTACAAAGTAATTGTTTTTAGTTTATTGGAAACCGAAAACCAAATTTTGAAAATTCACATGAGTAGCATTCGGGGTTTTCGTTGAAAACTTGTTTGGTAAAAAGGTGTAAACAGAAACTGAAAACGAAATGGTTCTCAAACGTCCGTTAGATAACCTACATGGTTCTTAAACGTCCGTTAGTAAACCTACATTGAAGCAAAGAAGTGGGGAAAAAGGGGACAACGAACAATGGCATACAAGCTCCACCAACAAAAACCAGCACAACCACAATCAGAGAAAACACAGAATACAAATTACCAACAAAATCAATAAAATCAGACATCAATATCCAAAACCCATACGCGAATTAAAGTCCAAAATTCGACATAAATTAAGCAGAATCGGGCAGAAATCGTTAAAAATAAGATTTAAAAAAAATAATAATAATAAGGAATTTGGTTAAGAGACGAACCTGTGAAGAGATATGAGGAGGCGGCCAACGAGAGAGATGATTGCCCAGAACCCACCGCCGATCAAACGAAAACAACCCAAAAGATTAGATTTTTTAGAGAGAAACGAAGAATCTGGAAAAGGGTTCAATGCAGTTCCATCCACTTTTGAACCGAGAAAAGAGAAAAAAATGGTCGGAACCTGGAAACAAGTGTGCACGGAAGAGTGAGAGAGTGAATGGTCACGAAAAAAAACCAAGTACTAAACCTCTTAAACTTCCTAGTTAAGTTTACTATAATGATTACTTATGACCCACATTGTCTACTGATTTTAGTACGATGATTCCCCTTTCTCGTCCAATAATGCATTGTCGTCTGGATAAATACTTCTACATGGCATTATTTGATTATAACGTTGCGTGGTAGTAAACGTGTTTCATTTAAGTCCTTCGCATCATTGTTTGAAGATTTCTATATACTAAATTTTTTTCTATTATATTATTGATCGAGAATTTATTGACCAAATTTAATAACCAAATTTAATAGCTGAAATTTTGATATATTGGATACGTTGAAGCATAATATATTTAATGTATCAATTACATCGAGTGTGGATAAAAATATAAAAGAAAGTAGTTTTTGGTGACAAAGAACAAAACAAATTAACCCGCACTAATGATTCGTGATTACTTAAGTGGCATTTTCATTTTGGGATTAATCTTCTTAAGCTTCCCCATTATCACTAAAGTGGTTACTTTGTGACCCATTCCCCGATGGACTATTAAGTATTATATTTTGAATGTTTTAACAGTTATTTTAATTTTTATATTTTAAACAAAAATTTAACAGTTAAAATATTTGGAGTAAATATAATCCCGAGTAGCCAAAAAAGTCCCCTATGCCTATGGTCATTGGATTCCACTGCTGCCCAATAGCGGCTTCCCGTCCTGCCCTGTCAAAACTCATTGTTTCCAGGTGAAGTCGTACAAATCAAAACGGATGGTGATATAAATATCTAGTTCTACTTTCATGCAAGTTTTGTGGGTGGACTCAGAGGCCCGCGGGATTCGATATCTCCCTTGCTATAAAAGCAATGAGCAACTCATTGCCTCTTAAATACAATATCAATTTTTTTTTTTTGTCAATTTTATATGATGCTTTCATACAAATTTTGCTTGCATAAAATATAAAACGGAAATGTTAAAAGTGACCGTGTCACAAACCACACATAACCATATAGAAAACTTAAAACGCAACAATTGCTATTTACTTTAGAGTGCTGTCATCTTAGAATTCCTATTTCATGCGAGTCTCAATCTAATTTGAGGGTTTGCGATTTATCTTCACGAAAGATTTATGAAAATATAGTTTTAGGGTTTGGAATTAATCTTCCAAACGATAAATGTTGGTTCCCTTGACATGAGGGTAAATGCAAGTATGGTTGTTAACAGATTTCTTGGATAACAAATAACCAGTCATTTGCTTCCTCCAAAATACAAGTATTCCAGCAGCTTTCGTATCATAAGTGCAAACAAGAAGGGAGCTACTGTGAGTATTTTAGGTGGGTTCTGGAAGGCCTTCAAATTCACTTACTAGAGCATAGTCAAATGTAGCCAACAAGCGTTTAAAAGTAACAAAAACACGAGTCTGGTGATACTTTGAAAGGATCGATCATGCAGCAGCAACGTTGATATCTCTGATGGACTCCCGCCATGCATACTCCCTCGCCCCGTCCTTGTCAACAATCTTGATCACAAAGTTTTGGGGAGCCACCACTAGTCTTGACCGGATCTCGATGATGCACTTGTCAACCAAGTCAATTGCTTCCTCCACGGACATGCCACTGTGGTAGTGCCTGTCCATCAGTGAGAGCGCAAAGTACGACCCATATCCAAAGGCTCCCTTCTCAACCTTGTGAAGAGAGGCAATGTAATCGATGTAGTAAAGGGATGCCCCCGCCTCCTTGTCAAAACCAGCCATCAAGATGTTCACCATGTACGGATTCTGCAAAATCAAATTTTTTTAAAAACCAGAAGAAAAAAATTATACATCAAGTATCAACTATTTAACTCTATTTACTAAATAAATACGCTAGATACAATCCCAGCATCTGTCACTCATTGGTAACAACTGAACTCTCTCTGAAGTTAAAAACATCCCTCTAAACTCAGCAGTTTTCTTCTTGGTGAACAAGAAAATAAAGTAACTGTACATGGTTTTTTTGTTTTTCACACATGAAAATTTAAAGTGGATAAAGAAAAATTTTGCAACTCAAAAGGAAAATCATAGCACAATATAATCCCCCTTGAGATTTTAACCACAACCCCCCTTATTTCAGGTTAGAGCCATATTACGTTGAACCATACCCATGAGAAGTGAACTGGTAGTGCCTATAACACTGGTGAAGCCAGCATGAGGAGCACAAGTTGACACATAAAATTTTAGGAATACCAATTAAGCATATTCACTTTTTCCTCAATAGTTCTTTCGCCTAGGAACAGCCTCAAAAATGAGAAGCATACACAATTACTTGAGACTTGCCACACTTGCCCTCAACATTCCAAGCATTTGACGAAAGGTACAAACATCCATGAGATAGTGTTCTAGAATGTAGATGCCATATTGATTGAATTCATACGTTTAAGCAGTAATTCAAAACGAGGTTTAATGTATAAATACAAATGGGAAGAAGGATTGGTAGGATACTCTGAAGACTACTAGGGTTGGACTTGAAGACAAGAAGTCACTAGAATTTTATCATTGATTCTGGAATTTAGGGCAGCAACTACTCCATAATTTTAGGTGCCGTGGCGATTAAGCTAAAGGCGGCTATCAACAAAAATTGGGGAAGAGTAAACTCGGGCTATCAGAATATTTGAGTGAATGGTTTTTGGTTTGAAGATAGAACAAAAATCTGGAAATACCTAATCAGACCACACAAGAAGGAAGCCCATAAATGCCTCAAAAGGCACAAATGGGGCTGAAAATTGTGCATCCAATGTTAAACACATGCTATGCTAGAAATTATGTTATAACATAAACATATAAGACAAAGACTTCAATAAAAATGAAAACTGAAATAAAAAGAGTTTGATAAGTTAGCTTGCAAACTTTCAGACAAACACTTTGAAGCTCAAGCAAGTGTCTAGGAAACTTACCAAGGGGCCTCAGTTCTATTAAAATGTTTGACTAGTTAACTAACTTTCAAATTTGGTTTCTTAGATACATTCTGGAAGTTTGGATTTCGTAGAAACATTATACGCAAGTTATACACGTCTAAAACAAAATTTAGATCAAAATTAGATTTCCTTAGTACGCCTAATTAGAGTCATCACTCTTATCAACCCAGATTGTAAACAACATATAACTAGCATCTACAGAACCTGCATACCAGATTATTTGATACACAAATCCAACCTTTCAGTCTCTGATCACTTAACTTTGCAATACAACTTTAAATCGCTCATTTAACTCAAATGGGGCTGTCAATTAAAGCATACCGTTGAGAGATTTAGTCAATGTATAAGGTCAAGAACCAAACAGTCTTACTCAAAAGAACATTACAACTGCATTTGTTCAAACCAAAACAATGTGCACAACATAACGTATTTACCCCACTCACATTGTTTAATCTTTTTTCCGCTTGAAGCCCACTTCATGTAGTTAATTTCGACATTGCTTCGTTCTAACTAAACCCCAATTACCATACCTCAACAAAAACCCTAAACTTGCAGGAGGAGAAAACCCCTCACAATAATAAGACTATTAACCTTAACACCAGATCCCTAATGCTGGGCAAAAATCCAATCAACCAAACAAGGAAACCACAAATTATATCTAACGTATCAAGAAAAAGCCCACACCTTTCGCAAGGCAGTGGCAAGCTCGCCGCGGGTAAAATTGGCAGCAGCAGCGGTGGTCAACGGAATCCCATTCCGGAACTGGTACAAAGCCACGTTCTTCTGTATGTACTCCGTAAACTGAACCCTAATTTCCCCAAAATATTCCAAAAAAAAAAATTCAATCAGATTCCATACCACAGTGATCGACAATCAAACCGAAAACTAGAAAGAAAAGATTTTGAACCTGTCGCCGGGCTCACCGCTGGCGGCGACGAGCTTGTGGGAGTCGAGCACCATGATCTTGTCCTCGTTGGACTTGTGCACCAGTATGCTATGCACGGCTGAAGTGTCCGCCGCCACGACCGCAAAGCCATCGCCTACCAAGCCGAAGATGGACTCCATTGCTTGTTGATCTGGTGGGTTTTGGAGGTTCGATCTCTGGGATTTTGATTGATTTGGAGCTGGGACGCACTGTTGTTCTGTGCCTTTGGGCTACGAAATTGGAGTTACATTTACTTTTTATTTTTTGTGTTAATATTAGGGGTCTTTACTTGCAAGTTGGGCCCGGACTGTTTTTTCTTCCTTTCAAACTGATTTTTATTTGTCAAAGACCACATTAGGATTTGTAGCATTCTAATGAGAAATGATAATTGCAATTTTTTAAGTAGAATGACAGTATTAGCGGATTAAATAATTAGTGGATAAGAGAGAGGAGAATCGATGAGAATCAAACATATACTATAGTGCATGATTATTTATTTTCTGCTATTGTGTAGAACGTTAACATTTTTTTGTTTATTCATTTTGTGATATTTTATTTATGTGATTGATATATGTATGTTTTTATTTCCTTTTTGTTTTGTAAATAGAATTGCATATAGCACAGATTTTATTCTTGTAGTGGGGGATGTGCAATAAAACTTGGTACTTATACGATAATGAAAGAAGTAATTTGACTAAACACGAATACGATCTCTTAAAGTCTTCTTCCATAAAAGGAATAAACAACTCTTTGAAGACAACTTCACAATGCGGCAATCTACGGTTGCAAAAGAGTGGTATGATGCCTCAAAGCGTGTATGTTCTAATGTTCCTAAGATGCAAGTGTCTTTGGCTTGGGATCCACCTATTGGAGAGAAGGTGAAGCTTAATGTGGACGGTTCTCAGATCAATACTATCGGAAATATAGGTGCAGCAGTTCTTAGAGACAACATTGGTGATTGGCTTGGCGGATTCTCTGTCAACTTGGGCAAAGGTCAGGTAGTTGATGCTAAAATTTGGGGGCTATATTTTGGACTGAAACTTACAGTTGACAAGAGTATTTCACGTTTATGCGTGGAGATAGATTCGGCTCTTGTGGTTAATTTAATCAATAATATGACTAATATCAGTTTTCATCCTCTTGCCAACATCATTGATCTGTGCAGACAACTTATGACACGCATAACCGGATGCGAGTTAGTGCATGTTTATCGGGAGAAGAACATAGTGGGAAATGACATTGCCAATTGGAGCTATAATATGGATCTTGAGTACCATTATTTTGAGAATCCTCTTGATTGGATTGGAACTCGATTATTTGATGATATGATGGAAGTCCCTAAGACTCGAATTATCTATAATAACTCTTCGAGCTAGTTTATCCAATGATCCACCCCCTTATTTTACCCAAAAAAGAAAAAGGTTCTTCTTCCATAAAACCAACTGACTATACCAACACTGCTCAACCCAAAAATTTAACAACTTGACGATCCAAAGGAAAGATAATTTTTATTGATGATTTGGTACATTAACTAATACGTGGGGTGGCTCCCTTTATTTGCATTACAAAGAGGTGACTTTACATATTAATTCATGATTTCAATAAGATTGGTTGAAGAAGGAGGTCGAGGCCAGTTTGGACACTTGCGCGGACCAGAAGGACTGCATGGAGCACCGTCCGACATCGCACAAACACAACTATCATATGGAAACCCTCCACCACCAGCTCTGCAATATGATGCGACCTTGCCAACGCCGCGGTAACAAGTACTGCATGTCAGGGCACACTGGTACTCATCAGGACAACCCCCGCCGATCGTCGCCAAATAACACACTTTGTCGGCCTTGACAATTGTCGCCATTGTTTTCACTGCACCGAAAAACACATTTCTAGAGTTTCATATTCATAATAATTTTATGATACATGTTCAATACATCTATCAATTACGAAGAAGCTAGGTGCTAAAATATTGAACAAACCTGAGAAGAATGCAAACAGGACGGCGAGAAAATAAAAGGAAGTTGAGGTGGCCATTTTAATAGTTTGCAAGTTGCAAGAACGATGAGACAGTGGAGTTGCAATATGGATGATGGCGATATTGCTGAGATTGGTGGGTTTTTATAAGTAAAGATAGTTCGTATATGCTTCTTGCCTCATGGTAATCATACACATTATTTCTAGATGCAATTTTCTATGGAAGATATGGTTACCAATTATATCATTCGTGTATTGATATATTACCAATTTTGTTTAATAATCTGTTGCACCTGGTCAACGCAAATTCTATGCGATTAACTCAAATATTGGATACCATTTTTTTAATATTTTTTTTTTTTTTGAAAATCGTGGGGTACAATGGAAATTTATTGATATATAAAAAAAATTACATCTAGTCAGAAGAGACATAAACCTACCTTACAAAATACAAGAAAAAGAAGGAGGAGGGGGGGGGGGACATACACCTTGTCCCTCTTGAAAAAGAGGGGTGAACATAGGACCAAACCCGTTTAAAATAAAACCTAAAATGTAAGAATCTGCAAGACAAGCTACAAAACAAAAAAGAAAAATTCAAAAAGATTACGTAAAAATGAAAAATCACACATCAAGAAGAGGAGACAAACATGTAGGCCGGCATGCTGAAGAAATCTGAATGTAGAAAAGGAAGAATCTCTATAAGAGGAGTGACATGCCAGACAAGTGAAGGTGAGAGAAGCCCTAAATTGGCTAATTTGTTAGCAACTACATTTCCTTCTCGAAATGTATGAGATAACAAAATAACATGTGCTGTAATCAAGAAATACAGTTTTGCCAACGAGTCTGGAGCAACCAAGGAGGAGAAAAAGAACCAAAAGCATAGCAACATATCACGCTAGAAGAGTCACTTTCTAGTTATAAATTTTGCCAACCCGCCATGTAAGCTAACTCTACAGCAAGGATGGTAGCATGAAGCTCTGCATAGAAAGAAGTACGATGCCCGAAGTTCAGGAAGAAACCACCAAGAAAATAACTTTAGCAAGTCCATACGTGTTCAATTTGACACAAAACTTGGAGAGGGGATGCCAAAAGATATGAACTATAGAAGGAGCTTTATAGTACTTAGCCGAGATTCCAAGAGGTACTAAAAGTTGCTTATCCAAAATACCACGCACATGACCAGGAGTGAAAACTCCAACCTGCCTAATCCAGGCCAAAGCGGATTGACGAATGGGTGAAAGGCAAGGAGATGCTTAGTTTCAAACTTCATTTTATTACACATCTTCCAAATAGATATTAGTAAGAAAAACCCTGATGCTAGCCAGACATTGCGAAATTGTGGAGAAAACTGCTTTGGCACACCAAACACATTGTGAAGAAGAATAGTGCCAAATTGACTAGCAAGCCAACACCAAACACATTGTGCAAATTCACAACTAAAAAATTAGTTCCCAATAAGTAAATTCACAACGTGTGATACCAATTTATTCTCTCACCTCTAAATGTAAATATATCGTTCTATAAAAATATCAAAATGATTAGGATGTCCTTTAATTGAGCTAAAATTTTAATTATTATGTTGAGTGTGACATCCCGTCCCGGGATTATTAAAACGCACTTGTGGAAAGACATTTTTACCCCTAGTTCGTTTCTTTGACGTTATTGGTTGTTTTGTGTGTTGTGGCATGTGTTGGGCCACACACACACAGGCACACTCACTGTCTCTCTCTCCCTGCCCTTTCTCTGTCTCTGTCTCTCATCTCCCTCTCCCTCCCCGTTACCTTGATACGTACGGACAAACCCACAACCACCCTAAACACTAACAGATCGAGGAAACCAAGGGTGCAGTTGTGATCGTGAGGTCGAGGGGAGCACGAATATACCATTTTCAGGTAAGAACTTCGACGTTTTCACGTCGATATCGCGATGTCCGTTTTGAGCACTGTTCATGCAACATTAATTTACTTAGTTTTTGGACATTTGAAGCTTGTAGGTGTGTTGGTGAAGTCCTAAGGAGCGTCGGAGTAGCTCGTTGGACGAATTTGGACGTCGGGAAGGCCTGGTTCGAAGTTGGCCGAACTTGGAGTTTTTGGACAAGGTATAATCTCTTAGTTTTAGCCCTTAAAACTTGTTGGGACATGTTCTACTAGTCTAGGGCTTTCATTTGGTCCAAGAATCACGAAAAACGGATGAAAAATGAGCGAGAAAACCCAAGTTGCAGGTTTTCCCAGTTTCCTGCGCCGGCGATCGAATGAAGAAGGCGACGGAATATTCCGTCAATTCTGACGGAATATTCCTAACGCCGTTAACAGATCCGGTTAGATTTAACGGAATATTCCTGACGGCGTCTGTTGACACCGTCAGTGTGCCTGGCACGTGGCCGCGCGTGGGGGGCGCGTAGGTCCGTGCCTGTGCTGGCGCGTGGGGGCGCGTGTGGGGTCCAAAAATTATTTTAAAAATATGGTTGTGATCCTGAGGTTGTGTAGAGCACGTTGGTATATTCAATTGTCCATTTTGAGCAATGTATGAGAAGTTATTACGAGAAGTTAGTTATGTGCTTTAAAGTTAACGTTTTTATAGTTGTTTCGCATTTAGGTGACACGTACCCCGAGGACGAGCGTGCACACGCGAGGCAGGGGGGCTACGACCCTTCTACATACCAGTGAGTGGGCTTTTGTTTTCCGTATATACCTATATACATATTAATTCCCAGAAATTAGTATAAATGCTTCGTTATATGCCATTTCTTTTATATATAATTGGTGGTTATGCATGAGTAGTGGCATATACGTTTAATTATATATTCAATTATGCATATGTCATATATATTTATATGTGGGTGCTGTGGAGGCATAGGTAAGTGCCAGGTAAGCGTTATTTAACGATTGCATTAAATAGTGGTTAGAGATGCTTAGAGAGCTCATAACCTGCACCCCCGGTGTTAGTGCTCCCGCCCAGAGTAGGGCACAGTCCTTCACGTGTTGTTCACCTCCCGCACCATACGCTCAGCTTGGATCTAAGCTAGGTGCATAGGTCTGTCGTACAGACCACAGTAGGTGGTTCCGACTCGTAGGTGACCCGCGATTATTCGCACAGCCTTCACGTGATCGTAGCACTAGAGCGTATATACATGTTACACCCAGGCCTGTCGTACAGACCCCTTTAGGTGGTTCCGACTCGTGGGCAGGTTTAGATATTGAGATTGAGATTTGAGCTCTATATGCAGCCGTACAGGTCACGTTAGGTGACTCCGGCTGCCAGAGGATTATGTGATTGATATGACTCATACCTGAGCACTTGCATATCATTATGAGATTTTGACATGGCATATATTGAGCATGATTGGCATACCCTTGAGCATGTTTGGTATATCTATACATACGTTTATATGTTTATTTTCTGGGAAGTATACAGGTTTTACGGCGAGGGGTTAGATTGTATTTTGCTAAATGGTTTTCAAAGAGCTTTGTTTTTGCCCACTCATGCTTTTGTTTTGCGCCCCTCCAGGTTCTAGTTGTTTAGCCGTTGCGGTGGTTTCCCTTGAGAGCTTTTCGGCGTTCTGACAGACACTCCACATTGTAGGGTCGCCTTCGGGCGTACTACTGTTATCGTTTTTGTTTGGACTGCTCTAGACCTGCTCTGATTTTGTATCACTTACTAGCACTTATATTAGTACCTTGTATGCTAGTTTTGAATCATTCGTACTTTTATATTACTACTTTACTAGCTTCCGCACGTGCACATGGCTACGTCACCTTTGAGTGACGGCCAGCACACTCCGATCTCGGTCGGGGTGTGTCATTGAGACCCAAAAATTTTGAATAATAAAAGTTTAAGGTTAAAACAAATTTAAACAAAAAAATTAAAAATATATGCTTCTAATGTGTTTGTGCCTAAATTGATATATCTAAATTTTTAATTTGAATCAATTATAAGGCCAAATCATGGCTTATAGTGCGATTTATTAGAAAATAGGCCTATTGAACTATATTTTCTAATGATCTTTGAATTTAGGTCAAATGAATATTCATAATATTATGGATATATCAAGCATATTTAACTTATATAACAAGAAGTGAATGAATTTTCCTAAGATATGCATCTGAACCAAACAAAAATTACAAATACGCATCTAATATGTCAACCTGACTTCAGATTTCTGTATTGCAATGGGTATTCAGACTATGTTGTATTTTTTATTTTATTATAATCAAATTAATCACAACTTATATTGGATTTCTTATTTATTTTATTTTATTATAATCAAATTAATCACAACTTATATTGGATTTTAGTACGATTATTGGCTTCAAATTCCTTTTTACTTTTTTTTTAATTTTTTATTTTCATTTTCAACCCGAACATATTTTTCACCAAATTAATTGCTTTAATTTTGTCTTAAGGTTTAGCTTTCAGGTTTTGGTGTCGAAAACACGAGACCTAACCCACCACTTGAAAATCATATACGACCGAGGTACATCGCATTTGGATCTCTAGATCTGAAAAGGCTGCTTTGATTATAGATTTATGGAACGATGATGAAATCTAGATCAATAGAGATGAAGCCTTCGCCATGTGCTTTGTTCATCGAGAGTAGGAATTAAAACAGTGAAAGCCTGAGAGTGGGATTTGCAAAGTAACGTTAATGTTGGCATCATTTATATGAAGGATTTGTCCCCGTGTTTGAATGAACATCAACTTGGGGAAACTGAAAGCTCATCAACTTAGCCTCTGAATGAATGAATCCCGTGCAGGCATCACAAGTTCAATCAAATCTCCAATACAAATACCACATTTAGGTCCTTGCTTTACACTTTTTATTCAAAATTCATACTGAGAATCAAATATACCTTTTATTGACAGTTTATTTTATTCGGCAACTTTAATTAATTAAGAGTTCTATTGACATTATTTGTGTGATTGCTACTTAAAGCATCTTGCAGTTGTGGGGGACGACAACCATCAAATGGTGGACATGGTGCACCCTTGCTGAAGCTACAAATACATCGCCAAAATGGCGCAAAATCCTGGTAGCACCACGCCACAACCTTTCCGATACCGACCTAGCAAGGGCGGCATGTTTCGAGGCACTTTTTTGAATCCGGACATCCACCACCACTCCAAGAGATCTCGCAGTCTTTTGCTTCCACTTTAGGCACCAGCATTTTCACTGCACTTTCAGCAAGCACCAAGGCAATTAATTACATATACAGTTTGATTTTCTTAGTAAATAAGTGAGCAAGTTATTAGAAATATTAATAAGAACTTAAGAACAAAACCTGAACAGAAAGCAACCAGGACCAAAAGCAAGTGAAAGAAGGTGGTAAAGCTTGCCTTCCCCATTTTTTCCAGCAGAGGATTAAAGAGGGGCCAAATGTGGACGGAAAGCTGCGGGGAAAGGTTGTTTTTATAGAAATATAAGCTCTACCGGTGGATATGTAATCATTAATTAGAATAGATAACCTTCCATAATGTTTCAATATAATTCTCTTTCCGTAAAAAACTTGTTATTAGCATTTAAAAATGTCATCTTGCACATTTTTAGAGATCGTTTGATAATCATTTTGTTTTCAATTTTTACTTTTTTGAAAATTGAAAACACTTTATGAGTTTTTGGAATTTGATTTTGAGTTTTCACTTTTTTTATTTTTAAAACGAAATGATTATCAAACGGTCCCTTATAAAAACATAAGAAAGAAGTTGCACTTTGAGAAGTGCACCTTCTTGGAGTGTCATAAGCCTGTAACAACTTTATTTCTGAAATTCATTAATAATTAAAATTGAAATTTAATATGGAAACTATGACACTCCTAAAATCTCATTGTTGCACTCCTCATAAGTGTTCTTTTCTTTCTAAATATAAAATGATTGAAGTGCACATTGAGAATATTAGAGTATTAGTAACAACTCCCTTTAATGTCGTGAATACTAGTAGTCATTCGTGTTTTTTTTATGCTAGCTTGTGAGCTAGTCACATTAATTGATTTATTTATGGGGTTTTATTGCAAATGGTCCCCGAAATTGAGCCACTTGATCAATATAATCATTTAAATTGAAAATCAATCAACGTAGTCCTTGAAAAATGGGTGGCATAAATCAATATAGTTCTTCCGTTACAATTCCGTCAAAAATTGTGTTATGTGTTGATGTGGCACATAAGTGGGTCCTAAAAATCAAATTAAATATTTATTTTTATATAATTAAAAACAAAAAATAAAAAAGAAATTTTTTGTTATTTTTTTCCTTTTTCCTTAAAAAAAAAAAAAAAAAAAAAAACAAATTCTGAGTCTGCTTTAAACACGATGGTCAATGATTGTGGCAGGCGGAATCAAATTTGTGTTTAGGGGCATGAACGGTTAATCAGGCGTGGAGGTCCGGGAATCATGGTGGTCTGGTGTGAGATGGTTCGGGGCAACGGTGGGATGGGATTTAAGAGCAGTGGTTTCACAAGAACGCGAGTCGGTCTGGGTTGTAGGTTGGGCATGTGCAGGCTGGTGGTTTGTGTGTTGGGCGGAACTAAACAGAGTGGTGGATGAGGATTGGGCTTTGTGGAAGCAACCCACTGCCTCGCAGCCACCGCATTGAGTCTCAAATCGGCCCAATTCCCCATTCTTTTCTTCCTAGCTTTTTGTTAGGTTCTCATCCAAAAAACAAAACCCAAAAAATATGGGAGTTTTAACGAAAAGGGCCTAGCACTATTCTTTCTTAATCAAAAGGACATTTTGTGTATGAAAAATCTATAATGGATTACGCTCTTTTCTTTATTTACTTTTATGTCATTATTTTATTATTGTAGCTGGGTCCACAATGATGTTGACATTTCTTCTATTTCTTCTTTGAAATTTTGAGGCTTCCAATAGGGTTGATGATTGATCTTTGTCTTGCTGTAAATATACATTTCTTCTTTTGCTGCTACTAATATCATATCATACATAAAATCTTCAAACTCATTTAAGGCTAACATTTGGATCCCTCAAAATTTTAGAATATTTTTGTATGAATGAGTCCACGTATGTGAGGAGATAGGGGATAGTCTAAAGGACTCTTCATTAATCATGGCTATATGCCTAGCTTTCTCCTTATGCATATGTACATATCAATCTGGATGACTACTAATAAAACTTAAGCAAATTTCTTTCCATTTTTCCAGATAATCTTCTGCTACTTTTATAAGTTTTTCAGGAAATAATTTCAATTGGGAAATATGGTTAATGAATATCTTATCAAAATAGTCAAACTCTAATAGTAAGGTTGGGGTAACTTCTACCACATTATGCTTTTTCTGATGCTCATAACTAAAATGCCATGGTCTAAAATCTCTCATATTAATCCTGGCCACAGCTATGCTAACCTCTAGTTTACAAATACAATTCTTTGTACTATCATAAAGACATGGTGGATACATGTTTGTAATAATAAACATCCCTATTTTTGTATCAAAGATGGACTGATACAAAGCACATTGTAATTGTAATTGGAACTTTTTCATGGACTGTGATGCTTTACTCATGATCTCATTTTGCATATCTGATGGCATTATTCTTAATTTTGTTTTTGAAATTTCTTCTAATAGGATATCATCTATTATTGAGTCTAAAGGCATATTTCTAAGAAAACTTTCATATTTTTCTTGTTTTTCTTTGTTACTCAGATGCTGATGCTGCTCATTATTTTGATGCTGCTTCATTTCAATATCTTCTTCTAAGAGCTTAATCTTAATCTCTTCTATGGGCTTATTAGCCTTTTGTTCTATGAGTTCAATAACCTCTTTTTCTTTATTCTTATGCTAATCAGTTTCTAAACCTATTTTCAATTCTCTTTTTAGGGTGTGACTTGCCTTTTGCTGCATTAGAAGAGATTGGAGTTCTTGGTTTATTTTGGTAAACTTACTAAGTAATGACTCATGTTCCCTATAAATGACTTGAAGGTTGTGCTCAAGAGAATGAATATGATACTGGTTTTGATGGATACTAAAGCTAAAACTATCAAACTCTTACTCTAAGGCTCTAATTAATTTTTCATGACTTAACCTCATGATTGGCTGTTTAATTTGGATATTCTAAAAATTATCTAAGAGAACTTGTTACCTATTAGAAAGCCCTGGTACTATTGACCTATACCTCAGAGTTGGATTTCTGATTCTTTCAACAATATTTCCGTTAAAATTGAAAGTTGGTACTGGTGGTGATGCTAGTCTGCTTATGCTATTTTAGAATCCATTGAATGGTGGAGGTCCATGGTGCATCATTATGCTATTGAAATGTGCTCTTCTGCCTTGTGGTCTTGTGCTATATGGGGATGATGGTCCACGATATTCAATTCCTGTTCAACAAATTAATCTTCATAAGATATCAACTAATGTATTGTCATTACCTTTTATATGTTCAAAAATTGGTTTAAAACTATTTCCTGTAATTGAATCAACAAAATTAACCCATCTTCGGGCTGCCCATTTATTAGCATATATTTTGTTATAATGAGAAACTATATTTTGACAATATGTTCTAATCGTGAATACTTCATTATGTAAGAATAAAGAAAATGCCTCAAGTTAGTTAATTATCCTTGAAATTTCTAAATTTGTTGACGGTAATCTTGACTGTACATCACTAAATTTAGTTGGGAATTTGATTTAAGAGAAGAATTTGGTGATAAATTATGAAAATTTAATCGTATGTTTTGGTAAATTAATTATGGTTATAGTTTTTGTGAGGGATTAAGAAAATTAAAAAAAGAATCGTGATTATTGGTAGTAATGTAAACAAGAATTTAATTTGGGCCTATCATCGAAATTAATTCCCGAAAATAAATATTTCGCCGGGGGGGGGGGGGGGCAGGGCGTTACAAATGGTATCAGAGCAAATGATCCTACTTTACATTAAGAGATATTATTGAGTTTGTGGATGTGAATTATGAATTGCATTGATATTGCATTATTCCATAAGTTCTATAAATAATGAGGAATTTTAGTGGAAAGTGTATGTTGTAAATCATCATGAAATGAATTGAATTGAATGGGAGTATTTTAAAATGTATATTTCATGTAATAGCCTTAATGATGAGCGCTTGATTAAAGTTTCGGATTAACCTTAAATTAGGGTTGAACTTATGTTATGCATTATGGAAATTTGAATATTAAAGTGATTGTGAAATTGTGACAAGTAGATGGAAAAGTCGTAATATACCTATGCAATTTGAGAAATGTTGATTTGGGTGGAAAAAGGCCCGTGGATGTTGAATTGGGTGAAAAAGGCCCGTGGATGTCGATTTGGGCGTGATAGCCCATGGAATGGGAGGATGTGTGATTTGGGCAAAAAGGCCCGAGGATGTGTGATTGGGCAAAGTGGTCCCGTGAATGATGAATTGGGCAAAATGACCCGTGAAATGTGAAGGAATGATTGAATGGGCACAAAGACCCAGTGTTTTCAGGAGAAAAGCTCCATGTGTGGGCTGCGAGAATGAGTTATCAAAGTGATAAATATGTGTGATATGTATGTTGACCAGGTATATTACGATTCCTTCCAGACTGCTAGTTACTGGTTTGGATGAAAAGAAAGTTGTGGAAAAATCTTTGTTTGGTCAATGATGATTATGTTTAGAAATTCTTTGTATTTGTATGGCCAATGATAATGATGGTTTGAAATTTTATTATTTATGAAAGTCATGGTGATTCATCGAACTAGAATGCAATCATAAACTGAGATTATGATTTGCCCATTAGAAATGAAATGGTGGAAAGACCATGAATATTTCTTCATTGATCACTGGAGGACATGAATAAAATTATGGAATGAGACTTTGAGTTCGTTTAATATAAACGATTTTCCAGTTGTGTTTTTTTTTTCGTTTGATCAAAAGAATTGATGGACAAAGTTGTAATTACAATTTTGATTGGTTTGGTTGCCTTAGTCATGAGTTGTCATTGTTGGATTTGATACTGTGAACAGAACTGATGAAGCACACATATTCTCATGGTTATGTGATTAATAAGGGTTAATTTCGTTGACTATTAGAGTCGTGATATATAAATTTCTCTCATTTGGTTGATGGAATGTGAATAGTATTCTGGAAGTGTGAGCCACTAATTTATTTGATATGTGGCTCTACTTTGAAACAATTTAAAAGAGAAACAATTGAAAGAAAGATTTAAGAGGCTTTTAAATTTACTATGGGTAATTTAGTTTAATTATGGATATGAATGAAATCATAGAAAGAGATTTTGATTTCGTTCAATGTTAACGGGTATTTCAGATTCGGTTTTAAACTTCTTTCCATTACCCAGTGAGTGTGATTGGAAATTTCAATGATTTTGGTTGAAATTTTTTATATTTGATTTGCCAATTATAAAGGTTTGTCTTGAAATTTTGACATAACTTAGCCACTGATGATTATGGCTTGAAATTCTGATATCTATTTGGCCAAAGATAGTTATGGCTGGAATTTATGATATTTGTTTTTGCCATTATTGAGTATGGCAAAAAAATTTCTGATGTTGGTATCGGTCGTATGTGTGGTTAGAAATTTGGAGGAAGGACCGTTGTAATGATGGCGTATAACCAGTGATGGTACGTAGTTACCAATGATTGTGGTTATTATGCTAGTATTTATCTAGTCAGTGGTAGATGAGATTTAAAATCTGGTATTATTTAGCCAATAGTAAATGTGGCTTGATGTTTGACATTATTTTTGCCAATATGTATAGCTAGAAATTATGATATTTATTCTACCAATGAAGGTGGTAGGAAATCAGAATATAGTTGATTGCTTCGTGGAATTATTTTAGTACGAGGTAGATGCGGTAGAACTTGGCCGTTACGTATTCTTCGTCTCTTTCAATTTCTTGCAATGTATGAAATTATTATGTTATATCGTTTCAGGTTTTTGTTTGTAAGTACTCTCCTATGGGGTTATATTTCATTTCAGGGGTCTTTGTTCTACAATTGGTTTGGAGCTATTCGGTGTGGTTGTAGAGGTTTAAGGGCAGTTTGGGAAATAGTGGGTGTTGATGGCATGCTAGATAAATTCTAGTTGATGAACGAATCAGACAATATATATCTTTCATGAACAAAATTACCAGGTAAAATATCTCTGATAGATTGTGCAGGATTTTTCTCATTAATTAGTGTTTAAAATTACGCACTTTACATTAATATGGGCGGATCTTCTCATTGGTGGTCTACTTATAAAAACCCACCAAAGTAGCACCAATTCAATAAGCAATGTCTTCCTTCTTCTTCCAATCCTGATCTTTCTAGTTGCTGTACAGTCGCAAGCATAGAAATGGCCAAGTTCCATGCTTTCTTCTACTTGCTTCTGGTCCTTCTCCTATTCACCTCAGGTATTTGTGTACTTCTTTTTTGTTTTACTTTTATAAGTAATAAACGTGATTATAGATGAATGAGAGAACATAATTTGTATTATCAATGGATCCTCATTGATCATAGATCATAATTAGTCGACTTTATAAATATTCTATTATATCATATATAATGCTCTCATGATACGCTAAAAATTAATGACCCGGTAAAGTCACGTAGTTTGTACGTGGGTTTAATTCTAATTCATAGGTTTGCATGTTATATATCTAATATATCATTCGCACCTACGTATAAGTTGTGCCATATTAATTTGTTATTGTTTATATATTTTGGCTCAATTAATTAAGTTTAATTTGTTTCATTTAAATGGAGTAGTGAATGCCAAGGTCTGTAGACTAGCTACTATTGGTGGTGGTTGTCCCGACGTCAACGAGTGCAACTTGACATGCAGTCCTTGTTACCGGAATGTTGGGCGTGTCACCTCCTACTGTGACCCCGGTGGTGAAGGATTTCCATTTGGTTCATGTGTTTGCGTCATGTCCGATGGTGCTCCCTGCAATCCTAGAGATCCACCAAAGTGCCCGAACTGGCCTCGATCGGTAGCTGCTACTGCTACTAATTTCACAGCAAATTTTAATTAAATATAAACCAGGCATATTAATTTAATCAATGTAATATTGAATAAGAGTAAAGCTTGTCCAAATTGCCGTTTATCTTTACTATTTTTGTTGAGAGTAATACTAGGTAGATTAAATTTGCAAATTAAATTATGTGTCACTAATAAGAAACAGGGAATTACCCAAAAATGAGACAATTTCTTAATCTTGGGACAAAATAGGACATTTCGAATATGCACATGCCATGCACAACAAGTGGACAGAAATAAGATTTTTCCTACACCTTGAAATGTTGAAATTGTCCTCCCATATGAATAGGTTATCCAGAAATTCCAGCTTTCATTTCTCATTTTGTAGAGAGAGAAACAAAGAGGAGAGAGAGAGAGAGAAAATCTCTCTCGCCCAATTCCAATTTGAAGAACTCTAACCCACCCATCTTAATCAAAGAGCTCTCTCTCTAACCCACCCATCTTCTTCATCCAAGCTCTGTCTCTTTCTTTCTTTCTCTCTCCCCTCTCTACATTTCGAATATGCACAAGAGCTCTCTCTCTAAACCACCCATCTTCTTCGATTTTTACCTTTTCATTTGTAGGTTTTGTGAATTGGGTTTGCTTAATTTGCTTTTTGATAGATGGATTTTTGGAGTTGAAGTAATTGGTTTGGTGTTTCTTGGACAAGACCCAAATCCTTCAATTTTGATTTTTGATTTTTTATCATTTCTCTGATTTATATGTGGGTTTTCATTTCTTCTGTCTTCTCCCTCCCTCTGCTCCCTCTCTCGATCCAAATTTACAAACACTAAAATAGGGTTTGGCTTTTGCTGCAATTAAATGAAAAAAACGTATTAAAGATTAGTTGCCTTTTGGAGAAGAGATAAATTTGAGGGAAAAGAGAGAAATCAAAGTGGAAAGAAGGAAGACAGAAGGACATGGACGAAATTGTTTCATGTACTCGTTCACTCTCTTCGTATTGAGCTCACTCATACATTGTATGTACATGACATGCACATCTTATACTCACAGATCTGAGCTCAATCCAAAAAATCATAGCTCACAGCTCTCTTTTTGAAATCAGAAAAATAACCCTAAACTTTATATGAGGAATCGAAGATTCATTAGTTTGAATTTGGTATCAAATTTGATTGGGTTCAAATATTTCAAGGATTTGAAGATTGCAGTTTGAATTGGCATGAAAGAACCCAACTGAATCAAAGGAAATTGTTTTTTTTTTTTTATATTTGCAGGGCCTGCTTTTGAATCAAAGGAAAAAATAGTAAACTATGTTAATGCGAACAGTATCAAAGATATCAATATGCACCATATACATTATATGCACACCACATGTACATAATATGTACAGTAAATGCACATGATATGCACAGGACAGGAGAAACTTTAACGGCAACATATTGGTATAGTAGATACAATTAAAACATAATTATTACGTACATAAGGTTACAATGACGGTTTGAAAAGTCTTGTTACGTATATCTACCACCACTTAACCGTGCAAGTGGAAAACATGATACTCGTTGTTGTTATTTTATAGACACGCATGACCCTTAACATCCTCTAAGCTTTTCTTGTTTTATTCTTTTTTTTATTTTTTTGAAATGTTGTTTTTCACGGAGGCCAACTAGGTTGTGGTCATACTCAATAAATTCCGAGGCACAACATACGTGCATCATAATGCACACTATATGCACATTACGGAAAAATTTTCACAAATTTCTAGAATTGGACACTTGAACCATAAATTGTTTAATCCCAGTTTTATAGCACGTCAAAACTTGAAATTTATTCTACAACCCCTATAACCCAACATGAAACACAAACCCTATGTAACTTCTAAGTATTAATTCATCTTACAAACAACCCATTTATTCCATAAATAATTGATGAAGGAACTTGGAACTAAACACCCTGCCTTACTATGCCTGCCAAAGCTTTAGTCGTCGAAAAAATGGAACCTTTCAGTCAAAACAGAAAATATGGTGCAAAACCCAGCTCACTCTTCTCACCTCTCTCACGCATCCCTTTGTTCAAAATAAGAGGTATGAGGTCAAACCAAAACCCAGCTCACTGTTCTTGCCTCTCTTTGGACTTCCATCTCTTCGAAATCAGAGCTTAGAGATCTAAGTTCAACCCAAAAACCCATAGCTCACTAAGCTCTCTCGACAACCCTCTTTTCCAAATGAGAAGAGTGATGCAATGGGCTAATGATGTTTAGTATTTATATGTGGGTATCTTAGTAATTTCAATTATGTGCATGGGGTGCATGCCCAATTTGTCCTATTTTTGTCCCAAGATTAAGAAATTATCCCATTTTGGGTTATTTCCCTAAAAAATAAACACATTAATCAATACTTCAATAATAATTCAATTATCAACTTCTATGTTATTTAGTTTAAAAAATTTAGGGTAAATTACATAAAACTACCTCAACTATTGGTCACATCATAATCTCATGCATTATATTTTAAACATTGCAATGTCATACATCGGCTTACAAATTGATTGCAATGTCAGTTTTCCGTTAAACAATCCGTCAAATTGCCTGTTAAGTGATGACTTGGCAGTCAATTGTGCCACTTAAGAAAAAAATAAATTATAAAATAATTCAAAATAAAAATAAACTTTTATGCAAAAATATTAAATAAGAAAGTGATCCCACCCCTTCAGTACCACCACCCAGGTGCACGCCGTTTCCAAACCACCATCTCTTCCCCACCCCTTCGCCGCCGTATGATTCTCCAGCGGCTCTCCCAATGGGGGCCATAAAGTCGCCTCTCTGTTTCTCTTTCTCATTGCCATCACCATCGATAAAGAAATCAAAGAAAACCTCCACAATCGGACCCAAACAAGTTGAAATTTTTTTCAGAGCCTCAATGGCCATGGAAACCCAGAAAACCTATTCCCCAGTTCCAAACCAAATAATTTGAAACCCAAACCCATACCACCTTAACCAAACCTAGAAAATCATAAACGAAACTAAACCCAGAAATAATATTTCCAAAGCCACAAAATCATACCATCCTATCCCAAACCCATAAATCTATTCCAAAAAATTCCAACAAAAATATCAAATCATACCACACCCCACCGTTCCTCATCTCCTCCACTGATTCTCTCTACCAATTCCGCCATCCTCACCTCACTCCCTTCCCGGCCATCGCTTACAGATGCGATAAACCCAAACATCTTGGTCGACGGCTTCGTTTCATGGCAAGCAGTGGACTTTCTCCCTCCCAATTTTGCAACCATTTGCGCCTCCTTCCCTGCAAAATCAGAATTCCTAAATCCTACATTTACCCTGCTATTTCTTTCCTTGGCTCTCCCATTGTGGAGCTGAGGCAGGCGGCGTGTTGGGGGTTGTTTGGGTTTCAGTGATGGTGGAGACTAAGAGAAGGAAGAAGAAGGCGTGGGGGAGCCCGAGTTGGTGGGGATCGTGGGTGGCGGAGGACAGTGGAGACAAAGGTGGGGATGTACGGCCCAAATTGAAAGTACATAATTTTTTAATTTTTTTTAGTTTAAAGATTATAAATAATAATTTTGTTTTTGTTAGTTTTTTGTGCACTTGGCTCAAACTTGATACTCATATCAGCAAAAATATAGGCCTATAATTGTCACGTCAATATGTAACAGAAAAATTGACAGACAAACAAACAGATGATTTTGCAACAAATTTGTAAGATAAGGTGTGACATTGTAATTTTGAAAACATAAAGTATGTAATTTTGTAACATAAGGGATATTATTCCCGAACCTTAACCTTGCAGAATCTACTTCCATCTGGATGGAATAGATCATTGATTATGCACATGTTCGAGCCCCTACCAATGTCATTGAGGAGTACCATTCTCGTAGTCAAATTGTGAGACTAATTTTGCTCCACCAAACATCGTTGGAAGAGTAGAATTTTGATATGGATAACCTTGCTGGCCGAATCCCCTTAGTAAACCACTTACTTTGTGAACTTTTATTCCATGTTCCTGGGTTCCAGCTTGGTGTTTGTTTTTAGTTATGGATAATTTTATTGATATTGTCCTCGATTACGAGTTAATTGAATCATGTTTCTTGTATACATGTGACCGAATTCAATTAAACCGGTGATTAGGTACGAATGTGGGAAAGTTAGGTGTCTGGATGAATGCGATATTATGCACACTAACTTTATACCTAAATCACATCTCTAGCAATTATTTTAGGTCTATCCAACCTAATTAAGAGCATTGGCACACTCCCCATTGTATGAATGGTATTGAATTATCATGTCAGAGACCTTATATTATCCCTGTTTTGGAAGAACGTCGTTGAGTTTTAAAGGATATTCGAGATGACCATGATCATGAATGAAACCACTGAAGAAAATAGAGTGAAATATCTTTGCACCACCTCCAAAAATAAGCCTAAAGCTTTACTTTAGGGTCAATGGGCTGTCTCCCAACTAGGGAACATACCCCATGTGGTTGGCCTAGAGCTAGGTGAATGAGCAGTTTACTTGCTTTGGCACAACCCTTTGGGACACTTAGTTCAAACAATGATGCTATGACGCATCTCCTTACCCAAAGTAAGGATTTTGTGCCTACAAGCACACTTTGCCAAGCTTGCTCATTAGGAAAATTGATTTTCTGAATCATCCTTTGCAAATATACGAAATCACCTTTTTTCACAGTGGATTCAAGGGAATATATATGGACTAATCCAATCCAAATGCGAACCATATAAATACTTATGGTTTTGGTTGATGAATCAACAAACTGGTCACATGTTATCCACACACATTGCTGCTAAACCTTCTGGCCTATTTTAAGGGTTCACCACCCTACTTGTCCAAATACATTGCTGCTAAACCTTCGATAAAGTATTGCATGTCTTTTGGGTTTATAATTGAACATCGAATTCTCATGTTTACCCCAAATAGCATTGCCTAGTGATCATAAAGTGCAATTTAAATGATCGCCCGGACCTTGGTGAACATACCAAGTTTTTCGGTTTCTGCCTAGGGTTATGTAGTCTTGTACACAATTATGTTTGTCCGCCTTGAGGCCCATTCCCACCCAACCTATTTGATGTTATAGTTACTGGGTACGAACCTGACCTTTTTTGGATTTACACATTTGGGTGTGCATTTCATGTGCCAAGTTGCGTCACTGCAACGTACCAATATGGGTCCTTAAAGAAGGATGTGAATCTTTCTCGATTATGATTCTCCTTCACACTAGCTCTCTTAGAGCCCTTGCATGTGATTTCTTTACCGCTCATTTGCGGGTTGTCACTTTAATAAGACAGTCTTCCCGCTGTTAGGGGGAGGTAAGAACGTCAACGTTCCTGTAGAATGGCGCGAAGTTGCGTGGACGGTGCCCACTATGCCTTATCTCAATCCCCGTACCGCATAAGTGTGATAAGCAAATGCAATGTATTCTAGCTTTCAGAATGTTGCTCCAGACACATTCCTTTGATCTAGCTAAAGTGATGAGATCATATACCAACTACAAACATGCCTACAAGGATAGACATACTTAACGTACTTCGAGTCAACATCCCCGAAAGGTGTGCCACCCTTGTTGGATGGTTTGAACGCCTCTGTTGGACGGTCTGGTACACCAACGGATAGCCAATCAATCTATCTTAGCCTGAAGCATGATAGATCACTTGGTTCATAGGATTCACTTCCCTAGAAGAGGAAGACACGATACAACAATGAATCTATACTTGATCGTTGTCTCAAATCATTTCTATCTCATGAGATTAATCCAGATTACTCCTGAAACTTGAAGTTCTTGGTCCAGTATACTAGTTTGGATGAGTTAATAGAATTGAAATGAGATTACCATCAATGATGTTTTCACTTATATGGTAACTACCGACACAAATGAAAAACGACGATATCGAACCATGTTCCGTTGATTAAGTGATAACGTAGAATTGATTGGACAACCAAAATTACTAGGTCAAATTCCTTACCAATGTGTGTTTTGGGCCTATCGTTCCTACATTGCCCAAGGTAACCATGTTATGTTACAAGTAGGAAATGAAACATAATGAGATGAATGAAATAGTATGATATGATGCATGCCTTACGGCGCAAAGTTTTTCTCAAACATCCTGTGATTGATAGCAACATTATGAAATGTGGTTAGTGTTTTCTCCATGGGGATATAGATACGGAGATTTACATGTAAGTTCCCGAATAATTACATGGACTGGTTCAAATAGTTCAAAATCACAGAACACCCTCTTAACTTGTTTGAGGCATTCACTTACAGATTGAAACAATATGACGGATATGGTATACTCATCTAAATGATTATTTGATCAATCACGGATATGAATGAATGCCCTTGCGTGTTAAACTATGAAGTCTTATTCTAAATTGCTAGAGTTACAGTTTATGTTGTTGACACGAATCTCACTAAGACTCTGGAAGAGCTTGAGAAAACTGATTTGCACATGAAGATGGAATTTGAGATGAAGCATTTTGGGAAAACTCGTTTATGCCTTGACCTGAAGTTGAAGTATTTTTCTAACGATACTTTGGTCTACCAGTCGAACTACACTCCGAAGGTGTTACCTTTGAGTATACCTGTGATTGTCCATACGTTATATGCAAATAAGACCCTTGAAGAGGTTATGGAATCTGAAATTCCATATTTGAGTTCAACTTTGCACTTTGTTGTACTTAGATCATTGTATTAGACATGACATCTCCTTCGCTGTTGGTCTATTGGTAAAGATGCAGCACCATGCCTACACGTAACCACTGAATTGGTATTAAAGATGTACCCTGAAAGTACTACGAATTTGGGCAAATCCCAACGCATCTCGAGCGGATCCAACCCCCTTGATTGTCGGAATGATGCTTGTTCGGTTTGTTATGCTGACGTTGGTTACTTATCAAACCCGCATAAGGCAAAATCCCTAAATGGTTATGTCTTTGCTGTTAGGGATTTCGCAATATCTTAGAGGTCCATGATATGACCTTAGTTGCAAAATCTTCGAATCGTTCCAAGACTTACCTCTTCGAATCGTTCCAAGACTCACCTCTCTTCACTACGCCATATGTGAGACATGGTTAGGAGTCCTTGTTAAACATATTTGAAGCACTTACTATGTCTTCATCCACCGTTGAGTCTCGACGACGTTCCATGAAAACTATGCCGCATGTATTAATCCGACCAAGACATGATACATCAACGAAGTCAACGCCAAGACATATTGCGTCTACATCACATCAGCAAAGCATTAGGAGATTGAAGTCATGCAAGCCGATCCCAGACAACCTTACCGACCTCTACACGACGTCATTGCCAAAGTCAACCTTCCAGAAGCTTGTCCGTGGAATTGGTATGCCTAATTATTCATATGCAATGATTGTAGTTCTCATTTGGAAGTTCTGTCAAACTCAGGGGGAGTATCCAGAATTATACTCACTTGATCTTAATGTACTCTTTTTCCCTACGATTTGGAGCATTTTTCCCACTGGTTTTTGCTACCTAACTAGGTTTTAATGAGGCACCAATCCTGGGCTAGTCATACCATTGTGAGCTATTCTACTTGCGTCCAGAAGACATATAGTTTTGACTTAATGCAACTTCTTACTTTTCTTCTTAATCTATGGGTTTTTCTCCCACCTTAGGTTTTACCATAATGAGGTTTTGTGAGTTATACCTTTTTATGCAGTATTCCGTTGATTTGAGAGTTGCAGTCACTCATTGTGTCAATGACTTCATCAACTATACTTACTTCATTGCTGAAGACCTGATGCACCATTTAGTTGAGTATTTACACACTCAAAAGGTAGTGTTGCAGTCCTATTAGAATAGGAATGTGATTATGTAAATCCTAATGTATCTAGCGATATCTTTGAATATTCTCTTTAATAGTTAATATCCTATTACAGTTGTACTCCTAAAAGGGTACGAAATTAACCTTCCCTACTACTATAAATAAAGGCACAATGGGGTGGAATAGAATACACTTCACAATTACATATTTCTCTCATTCTCTCTACTATTGCCGCACCCCTCTCTATGGCCTTCATAATTGTTCAATAAATTATGCCTACAACAAAAACTTTGTTTTCATTCTTTTTTCAATTATTCTCCAAAACCTAGATTTGACCTCTAATTTTCCTGCTGTTGTCTTCCTTGAACCACCACCCCTTCTTTTTCCCGTTTACCTGTATTGAAAAAACTTTCAATCTAGATTTTGTTGCTCTAGCAAACCTCCATCAAAACAAAAGTTTTCCAAAACCTCTATCTCACCAAGGTTTTCAAACCTAACAACAAAGAAGCAAAGATCTTTTTCTCCTGCAGACTGAGATTTTGGTTTATGGGTTCAATCTAATCTGCCAGCAAGATTTCTTACTCTTTCCCTAAATAAATAAATAAATACACACACACACACACTAAGAACCCAACTGCAATCCAGAGTTAATAAATCTAGGTTCAATTTGTTTAAATATAAATGTTGATAAATCTGTTAAGAGTTGTTTCATGGTTACAATAGATCTCTTATAAACTTTGTATTATTTATACGGTGAAAGGAATGAAGGAAATCATCACTTTCACAATACTATTTTTCCTGCATCACTTACTTTTCTAAAGGTTTCCCTTTATTTTTTTGGAAAACTAACCCTCCCCCGCCCCCCCTCCCGCCCCCAAAAAAAAAAAAACTTTCCTTTTAATCATAAGGAAAAAAGAATTTTATAATACCCAAAATGGGCATGTAAAAGAAGACAAAGGAGAGAGCATTTTAGGGATATCACGTGCAAAAGTGGGCACCAGGAGACAAACCAACCAGCAAATTCACATGCAAAAGGAGACAAACAAGTTCACATGCAAGACAAAAATCAGGCCATGCTTCAGAAACAGTGCTGCCAATTTCATCAACAGTAGAAGCATAGTGACAAATGACAAGTACCAAAGAGATGTCCACACCATTTATTTATACATAATTTTAATACCATTGTATCCTCATTCAGTCTATATAAGTAGAGTTTCATTCATTGTAAAAACATACCCCTCAACTTCTCAACATCTCAACACCTAAACACCCTACTTTCACCATATACTCACACTATCTTCATACTCTCAAGCATCCGTAGTCTTCATAGCATCCTTTCAGTCTATATAAGTGGAGTTTCATTCATTGTAAAAACTTACCTCTCAACTTCTCAACATCTCAACACCTGAACACCTACTCTTACCATATACTCACACTATCTTCATACTCTCAAGCATTCGTAGTCTTCATAGCATCCTTGTAAACACTTTCTTGTAAATAACTATCTTTATAAACATTCCATATATCAATAAAAGTTCAATTGTACATATTCAAGCAATCTCCAAGTCTTAAGTAAGCTTTATTTTCTCTCTTTAGCGTGTCTTGTTTAATTAGACTTCTAGTCCAAAATAGGGAAACACTATTGTAGTTATATTATTAACCTGCTAAACTGACGACCATACAAATAATTGGACATTAACCAGGGTACCTCTGAGTTCAGCTGTTAAGGCCTTATACTTGTACTGTGAGTGGCCGTTATGCTGAAATATGTCAAGTTCCATGTACAAGGTTTTATGTCTAGTTGTTATAATGGCCATTTGACTATTTAACCGGGTCTGATGTGCGAATCTTGTATCAGAGCCAAGTTTAGCATTTTAATAGTATAATTATAATAGTAAAGTACCTTGAGGACGAAAGTCATTGATACAACTGATATCACACTTGTTTATTTTGTATGAACAACATATATTATTGTACTTGTAGACCTTGTAAACCACAACTACATGCATTTATTGGGTGTCTAGGAACCCAACTATAAATAGCATAAAGAGAAGATAACCCAACTATAATTTGCATAAAAGAGAAGATTAGCATACATATCCAAAATTACTGAAGAAACAAAAGTTTTATCTTGGTTATCTTGAACATCCTTCATTTATTTGTAAATATAATAACACAGAAGTGCATCATAAAGTTTTAGAAGCAAAAAGAGCAACATATCAAGTTTTAGAGACCTTGAGAGAAGAAATAGAGTTTCTAAGAAGCCAGTTAGCAGTAACTTTAGAGAAAGGTAGGCTGTAGTTTATGATAGATTATCGTAATTTAGAAATTAGCGAACCTCAAAAAAGAAAAATAACCTTAGACCAAAATAGTTTAGTTTGTTATTTTCCATTGAGAAAGCATAATCATATTTCGCATAGTGAAGAAAATCTACAAGCCAATGGTATTGTAGATCTTATTATTAGTCAAGCAGAAAAAATAAAATTAGAAAATCATAAGCATAATTGTTTGTTAAACAAGTTGTTAGAGCATTTTCAGAAAAATTCCATAAAAACAATTAAACAAAATTTAGACTACATTACATCTCAGTTAAAAGATAATAATAAAAAATTTCACAGATTTCCTAGCAGAAGAGAGATAAAAGAGCTTATTGAACTTATAGATAATAAGCCTAAACAAGTAGAACTCAGATCATTAAAAATAGTTGAGCAGTTAAAATTAGAAGTTCAAAAAATTCAATTAGTTTAAAAGGAGTTGAGTGAACAAGTACATAAGCTGCATAATAAAATAGATAAATTATTAGTTTAATGACCGATTCTAGAACTAACAGAAAATATATCCAAGCTTTGAGAGAAATTAGTAAGGTAGATAAAGTACCAATAGATTTAACAGATTTTTCAACACAATAACCAGTAGTAATATTCCCATTAGGCAAAATAATTTAATTATTCAATTAATTCTAAGTTTGGCTGAAAAATTAGATCAAGTTGAAGAACAAATAGCAGAAATAAACCAAGTTTTACATAACGCATCTTCATCGCTTCCACCATCTTTGCTTATATCATATTTACATGTTTACTACCAAAAATAGCCAGAGCAAACACACTTCAGGCCCTATGCCAACACCAAATCGTCGCCCGGGACGGACCAGATCTATCCCTACGTCTCGTAGCGGAAAGGACCACTGGGTAAGTACAAAACCAATGAACATACATATATTGAAAAGAAACTTCATAGTATAAAGTCATCCATCATCTATACTATAAAGAGGTGCTCTAAACATGTTCTAAATATTATATCGTCATCCATCGAATATTCTATAAGAACACGGGTTATAGGAAAAATAGTAATAATTCAAACTAGACTCAGTAAGCATGTTATCTTATAAAATGTTTCATAAAACATTGTCATCAAATCATGCTTTTCATGTATGCATTTCTATTATCAAAACATGCATTTTTTAGAAGGGGTCCAATCACTGTACACCGCTGGTGCAAAGTCGTACCAAAAATGAATAATGGAATCACTGCTATTAATTACACCTATTCACACAATGGGTACCTTCAGTCAAACTATACTCAAACGATTGAATTTGGGAAAACGGACTTCAAAAACAGGTCCAGGACGTCGAAATTAGTCTAGAAGAGGTCCTGGACGAAAATCGAAAAAGTCATCCCGAAGCTCAAAGTCAACGGTCAACGGTCAAAGTCAACGGGTCAAAGTCAACCTGTCATAGTCAACCTTGGTCAACCCGGTTTAGGGTTTGGGTATTGGGTCCGGTTTGGGCCCTAGGGTTATGGGTTAGGGAAATGGGTTTACATAATTAGGTGGGCTGGTTTAGGGTTTAAGCTACATGGGCCCAAAGACCCAATCTCTTCACAGCCTGAAGACCTGCTAAAAAGGTTAAAGGGTTTAGGGGTTTAGCGGGCCAATGCTCTAAGTTCCTCGGCCCAAAGACCCTTCAAAATTAAAAGGAAATAAAATAAAACAAAACAAAAATAAAGGATTTGGGCTGAAACAAAACGGGCCTAAGGCCCGAGGGTCTTGGAAATAACCTGAAAGGCTTGGTTTGACGGAGAGGAACGCCGGAGCTTCTACAGCTCTGACCGACTACAAACGTGCACTCTAGACCCCGATCTAGGTATCAAAAGGAAGCACAAGGTGAGAGGAGTGTGATTATACCTTTGGTTTGTAGTGAAACGGCTGGTGGTGGTTGGAAATCTCCTTGACAACCACGGGCTCGCCGGAGATGGGTATGCCTTTACCCGAGCCAATCTCATTCTAAAACCTTGGAAATAACGAGATAACACTCAACAACACAACCAGACATCCAATTAAAACGGATAGAGGGAAAATCGAGGCTTTCCAAACCAGAAAAATGCAGGAAACTCACCGGAGAGTTTTCTGGTTTCGTCGTCTTCATTGTGACGAGAGAAAGAGAGAGAAAGACGAGGTTTTGATGGCGATGATGATGATGATTTCCTCGAGCAGGTGTAGCTATGGGGGTGTGTGTGGTCACGATGAAAAAGATGAGAGAGAGAAAATGGGTCACGGGTAACGGACAGAAAGAGAAAAGTGAGGTGAGCTGGGGTGTTGCCATGTGGCGGCTTGGGGATAGAGAGAGAATCCCAATTTCAAATCCGAATTAGGTGAAAAAATAGGGTCCAAATTGATAATTCTATTAATTTTTGGGGAGAATTACAGAATTACATTTATAAGCGGGGGCGGGTGTAACATGTTTTGATCCTCAAACTCTTGAGTGTTCTTTTAGCCATCTCAATATGGTTTCTCGCTAAATCTGTGAGGAATTCACAATGGATCGACTTGGCTGAATTGTGCGCCCAGTTTCATATCGATTTTGACAAGAACGTTAGGAACATAATCTTTTCCCAAGCGTACTAGACTTACAAAGAAAAGTCCCAAGTGGCTTGGAGGTTTAAGCCGTTTTCTAGCATGGAATTGGTGAAGATAGAACTGTAAATTCTAAGAGTGGCCTTTACAGCGCCAATTTCTAATCGTGGTTTGAAGCGGCAACCATTATTCGAAGGAAGTGGTCAGATTTATGGTTCTTTTATTATATGTTTCGAATTTTGTACCTCTCGACGATGAGAGTGACGATTATGATTAATCACAGAGGAAATGTTTTACGACATGTGTTTGCCTTTATGCATCTTTCGACTACTTCACTCGAGGACCTTATTGTTCGTGTGTACGTGGACGTTAAAGCACTTCTAGCAACTCTGATTGGTGCCCTTTGGGGTAGTGCGGTAGCTCCATCAAGGCGTAGATAGGAGGATCTATGCACACTCTTACATTGAGGAGAAAAATGGTAATTGTGGCACTCTCAGGAACTTTTCATTTACTTACTAAGACAACGATGAGTTATTAGCATTACATGCTACAGACTGTAGTATCGATGGCTTAATTGTTGAGTTCGCTAAGCAAGTGGGCAAGTCAGCTCTTCTACGGCATGAGTTATTAGTTAGAGTAGGATGCGACGCATTACACACATATCCATTCTCGGAGTACTTGGCATGACGAATGCTTGGGCAAGGCCATTTTCATTTCTGGTTTTGATTTTTCATGCAAATATTTTTTTTAAAACTACATTATATATATATATGTATATGTATGTTTGCCATTACAAATTTTGGGTAAATTATTCCCACTTTGGATTTTTTAAATTTGGTACAAATATTTGAATTGTACGTTTTTATATGTATATCTATTTTTGACGATTATCTTTTTACACGTATATTTTTGACGTTATGTTTTACTTAATAATATGTATTTTCAACTTTATATTTTTATAAGTATTATACTATAATATTATATTGGGGAAGGAATAAGGTATGAGCTTGGAGGCATGAAAAAGGAATCATTGCAATCCGAGCGCGACCAAATGACATTCTATTTTATGCAGCCGTTCTAATTTGATTTCTTCTTTATATATATATATATATATGTGTGTGTGTGTGTGTGTGTGTGTGTGTGTGTGTACACACTTATTATTTCCCACTATTTTCGAGTATTTTACTTATAGCAAGTTATTTTAAATTTTGGGGATGAAATTTTCTTAAGGGGGTAGATTATAATGACCTGTCCCTAAATATTGCGATTTTTTTTTAATATGTGAAATTACAAAAATGCCCTTCGAGGCAAATGCGTTGACTTTTGTTGCCATCTTGTTATGTCACGTAAGATCCGTTCACTTAGCATATTCTTGAAGTACTCGTCACCACAAACGCGTGGGTGCAAACGAAACGTAATTTGGAGTTATAACGAAAGAGTTATTAACGAACGAAGTTGAGGGCAAATTGGTCATTTGACCATCATCTGGAAGGCTCTAGATTTCTGGAGCAAAGATCTGTGAAGCCACGGGTGTGGCTATGATAAAAAGGAAATGAGAGAAAATGAGGGCTGTGGACTAATCAAAGGAGGAAGTGAAGGAGTGAATCAATGAGAAAACAGAGAAATGAGAGAAATGAGAGAGTTGATGGAGCAGCCAATCAGACCCTTGACCCATTTCCATGTCGCGACCCAGTTCTTGGCAACTGTTTTCGACGATTTTTCCATAGTTTTTCCTGCGATCCAAGGCTTGCCACCATCTGCACACGACTCTACAACCCTTTTTCTTCAAGTTCCACCCCAAACCCGACCATTTTTTGTCTCGATTTTGTGGGGATAGCACCGACGACACCGTGAGGGAGATCGACGAAAATCCACCATTTCTACAAGTTCGACCACCAATCACCACCCATAATCAACTCATCTTGAACTCATGAATAGGGCCCAAACAAGTTTGGGGGCAGCAAATCACCAGAGTAGACGAATCGAGGTTCACCCATTTCTAGGGTCTCTGGCGGATCAAGGTGGTTTTTCGATGTTTCCCTCCTCTCATTGAGATCTACTTGCTTGTAAAATTTGGGAATTTTTTAAACTTAGTTGGAAAATTGGGTTTCCGTTCGTCGGAAACCGCCATATGCGGCGGCGCGTGGACTTCTGGCCGTTGTCCTAGTGGTGGATCCTGTGGCGGCTCGTTGGGGGGGGGGGGGGAGGGGGGAACCCAAGTCCCTCCTTAGGTTTTTTGATGTGCCAAAAATCCAAATTCACCATCCGTTTTCCCAAATTCTATCGTTTAGATAGAGTTTTACTAAATGGTCTCTATATGTGCGTTTAGGTGCATCGGTGGAAGTGATTCCGTTCACGATGGTTTGGGGGCTCTCGGGCGATAAAATATCTGTGAATGGACCCCTTCATAACTTCATGTTTTTATAAAATATTAGCCTAGCATGCATTTCATATTTCTTGATTTAAGTATGTTTAAAGTTATGCTTTATAGATTTCTATAATTATGGTTTACGAAATATTTATGATTTATCGAAATTACGTATTTACGAATGGTTATGAAGTATTGGATTTTCATATATGAATTTCTATGGCTCTCGAGTATGATTTGGTTATGGATTTATGAGTATGGTTTACCATGAATTATGAGATGTGATTTTGAGCTTGTGAGCTCGAATTTGATGTGAGTTTTTGAGATATGTTTTTAGTACTTATCTAGTGGGTTATACATAGGACAGTTTAGGAGATTTATGTATATACCTCTTTTCTAGCGTAACCCGGAGTTGTATAGCTTCACCTTCGGGTGATAGACCTTGGTGTCTTCACTGGCGTAACCCAATGTCGTACAACTTCATCTTCGGGTGATGGACCGGTATTGCGTTTGAGCGGATGAGGAGTTGATGATATTGATGTTCTACCCTAGCTTCACTAGATCGGGGCTAGTGTCAGTGTGTGATGTTATATGTATATGCCTCTTCTCTGGTGTAACCCAGAGATGTACAACTTCACCTTCAGGTGATGAACCCTATATTTCTTTTATGGCATAACCCAAAGATGTACAGCTTCACCCTCGGGTGATGGACCCACTGCATATACATATAGATATGTTATATCCTCCCTGGAGTTATACAGCTTCACCTTCGGGTGATGGGACCCTGGTTTCTTCATTGGCGTAACCCAGTGTCACACAGCTTCACCTTTGGTGATGGTTATGCCTTCGGGCCACTATGATACCCCTAGTTAAGTATATCATATATTCCCATGATTAAGCACTGGATTTTATGTACCTATTTTGTTAAAATATTTTTCATGGCATGATAGGGTTTTTCATAAAACCTATACGTAGTATTATATTTGTGTATTCAAAATAGGGGGTTAGTATGTTCTGAAATAAATTGGTTTTCGTATTATTAGTATTATTATAAACTTTGGTCCACTCACCTTTTCCATTTTGCGCCCTTTCAGGAGTTAGAATTAAGGCACACGATCCCTGCATCAGGATACTTTCGCTCGGGCATCCTTAAGCCTCTTTTGTGTAGAACACATTCCTCGGTTCATACCCTTCTATCATAATTCCTTCACTTTATTCTTGATTAGTTGTATGCTCTGAACACGATTCTACTTTGGTTTAATTCGTTATAATTACGTATTCTTAATTGTATGCATGTTTAAAATGGCTTCGTCACCCTTGGGTGTCGGCCAACACGTGCCTACCCTGATATTTGGGGATATTGGGGTTGGGGCATGTCAGTTTGCGAGATTTACCAAATCGATGAAATTTTCGGATACAAGTACAACAACTCAGATCATACTCTTTTCTTAAAGCATAAGAAAGGTAAAATCACTACTCTTATTGTATATCAGCGACTTGTTGGTAAACTAATAAATCTTGCACATACTAGACTAGATATAGCATATGTAGTTAGCATGGTGAGCCGGTTTATGCATGCACCAAGTGAAACACACATGGATGCTATAAACCGTATCTTGAGGTATTTAAAGCCAGCTCCTGGGAAAGGATTAATGTTTTCAAAACATGATCATCTAGACGTTAAAGGCTACACTGATGCTAAATGGGCTGGTGATGTAACTAACAGATGATCAACATCAGGATACTTTGTTATTGTTGGAGGAAATCTAGTCTCTTGGCATAGTAAGAAACAAAAGGTCGTTGCTAAATCAAGTGTTGAAGCAGAATACCAAAGTATGGCACATAGAGTATGTGAACTGCTTTGGATGAGGAACTTATTGAGAGATTTGGGATTTAGGCCCAAGCATGTTATGTGTCTACATTGTGACAACAAGGCTGCGATTGACATTGCTCACAATTCGATTCATCATGATCGAACCAAACATGTGGAGATGGATAGACATTTTATTAAAGAAAAACTTGAGGCAAGACTCATTGAAGTCCCATTCGCAAAATCTGAAGATCAATTAGCAGATATGCTCACCAAAGCAGTCACAAGTATAGTATTTCACAGCTCACTAAACAAGTTGGGCATTCAACTTGAGGGGAAGTGTCAATAAGAGCTACTATTGTCAACAAAAGAGGTTGTTGTCAGTCCACATGCTAGAGCTGCTATTATCAACAAAAGAGGCTGATGTCTGTCCACATGCTAGAGCCTCTATTGTCAACAAAAGAGGCTGCTATTGTCAATGTTAATTACTCCTCACAATAAAGGTTGTCAAGTAAAGAAGGAACATGTAATTAATGGTATTAGATATTAGTTGTATAGTTGAACACAGGGCCGGCCCTGAGGTTAGCCCAAGTAGGTGCCCGTCTAGGCCCCCACTTAGGAAGGGCCCCTAAAAAAATTTATATCTTGTAATTAACATATAAATACAAAAAAAAAAATAGTAAGAAATATCATAATTCATTTGTTAGTGCAGTGGAAATGTTGGCTACATTTTTCTTTGGGATGTTGAGTTCGAAACACAAGGCTCCCTTTTAGTTACTAGATTTTTCTTGATTTTTATTGTTTTTCAAATTTACTGCCAATCCATCTGTCCAACTCCCAATCCATCTGTCCAAATGCATATAAAGTTATAAAACTCAAGTCTCTTTGCAATCTTTTTTTTTTTCAACTTCTCATTCTCTCCATTTCTATCGAATGTTTAAACCAACTTCTCATTCTCTCCATTTCTATTGAATGTTTAAACCAACTATCATATGGTTTTAAAGATTGTACTTTAAGGTAATCAAAACTTTGAATTTATATTTTTCTTTTCAATAACTTTTTATTCAATGGATTATTTTAATATTCAATTCGTTAGTGAGATGTTGATTCTAGAAGAAAAAAAAAAACACAAGAGAAACAATTGGTGTTGAATTTATTATACTCATCAATCAAGTTTTATTGTTATTTAATCTCTTAATCATTAAGTTTTATTGTTCTTCACTCTCAATCTTAGACTCTTGACTGCAAACATTTAGTACATTTGTGTCTAAAAACGTGAATCGTGTAATGTTTAAGTAATGTTTGTATATTTATCTTCTTTTGATATTAATTTTTAATAATATTGATGTGAAAATAGAACTTTTTATGTGTTTAGCAAATTCTTTTTTTATATAAATCAATATACAAAGAATCGGAGATCAGAGAAATTTAGAGCCCCCACTTCAAAGGCTCGCCTAGAGCCCCAAATTCTGAGGGCCGGCCCTGGTTGAACATGTAATTAATGGTATTAGATATTAGTTTTATAGTTTGTAATAGAAAAGCGCTCCTTACGGAGTCAATTGAAGACAATGAAAACAAAAAATTGACCCACATCCTCATTATTTCTGAGACTCAGCTCAGTAAAGCAGAGGAATCAGAGCAGGAATGCATCGAAAACTGCCACAGATGGTGTACTGGAGAGAGGCAACGGAGGATCGGAGTGATCAAAACAAGAGAGATAGTGAATTGAAAAAAATTGAAGACTCGAAACATCCCTATGTATGTGCCATGAAGGGTGACTGGGAAGGCGTGACAAACTACTATAAGGACAAACCGGACGAATTGCTCATTCCAATGACGGTGTGCAGTGACACTGTTTTTCACCTTGCGGCTTCTTGCTGCAGCAGAACACAAGGTGAAAAAGTCCTCGAAAAGTTGATCAATATACTCGGGAATTCGACCAGCTATGACCCTAGAAGCGCTCTGAGGAAATTGAATAACACTGGAAACAATACTCTTCACAGCGTGAGTTTGTCCGGAAATGTGGAAGCAGCAGATTACTTGGTGAGAAACTTCAACGAGCCTGTCATCGTCAGTACTAAAGCTAGTATTGATGAAAAGAATGATGCTCTGCCGCTGCTAGAGACTCGGAACAATTTAGGAGAAACTCCGTTCTTCAGGGCGGCTGCTGTTGGTCACACTGACTTGGTCAAGTTTTATGATGGCAAACAGCAGGAGGATAATCCGGACAATCTTTGGAGGCACTTCCACAGAAATGACAAAATGTCCATTCTTCATATGGCAGTCCTTGAGCAACGTTTCGGTCTCTCTCTCTCTCTGTGAAAATGCACACTTTGATTCTCAATATTGCAGATTAATAACTCTTGCTTGATCTTTTATCTTCCAAAATGCAGAGACTGCTCTTTGGTTACTGGAGAACTATTACGACTACCTAGCGCACCAAAAGGAAGATAAAGGATTGACATGCCTTCAATTGCTAGCCCAAATGCCAACTGCCTTCGAGCCACAATTTCAGCAAAGCATATGGAAGATGCTCATTTACTATTGTATGCACGGTTAATCTACGTACTGCTATATATCCACCCGTGCCCAAATCCTACTTAATGTTGTTATATATGCAGGCCTTCCTGATGGAGGAGATGTGGTCACACCCAATCAGAAGGATGATGTAGAGACCAACTTGGATAGCAACCAGACGCGCCATCAATCTATCTCTTGGAACAAGCTTGCAGGTAACCTAATTAGTTAATCAAATAAAGTACACAACTAGCTAGCTAAAGCGCCCCGTTGATGGCATTTTTTCAATGTTTCTGATGAAGGTGCATGCATAAATGTTTTGCAGGCTTTGCGAAGGTTTACTCTTCAGTGTGGGACTCCCTTGCTAAAAGTTTGTTTACTTTCTGCCTTTTCCTCTGTGCATTTTCATCATAATGAAAACTTGTTACTGGAATTCTAGAAAAGAAGCAGTATTTACTTAATCCTTATGATTTTACATGAGAAGATGTAGCGTGCATGACAACTTTTTTAGAGTGCTGATAACATCTTCCTATGACACGTTAGTTAATATATACATATGCTTGATCATGTGATGGATAGGAAGAGGAAGCTCGCAGAGCGGCATAATCTACAGGATATGGAAGGACAAAAAAAACAAAAAATCACTAGAAAAAATCATCCACGAGCTCGTTAAGTCGGACTACTCTTGCCTGATTACTAATGAGAAAGCAAAACCCAAGACCATTTCTTTAGGGTCCAATCTCAGTAAAAAAAGAAAGGCGACCGCAAAAACATCTAAATCGGATAAGGGAAAAGGTGGTGATGGAGGTGAAAAAGGACCGGAGGCTGCAGAAACATCCAAATCGGATAAGGGTAAAGGTGATGATGGAGGTGAAAAAGGATTGGAAAACGCAAAAACATCCAAATCGGATAAGGGACAAGGTAATGATGGAGGTGAAAAAGGACCCGAAGCTGCAAAAACAAACATTTCGGATAATGCGCCGAGGTATAAAGTTTACAACTTTACACCATTGCATATAGCAACCATCACAGGAATTATGCCCATTGTGGAGGAGATACTTGAACAGCATCCTCAGGCAGTTGAGCACGTTAACTATGACGAACGCAACATATTGCATCTAGCCATTAGGAACCGTCGGAAAGAGATCCTTAATCTTATCAAAAGCAAACCAACTGTGATGTCGAGGCTGAAGGAGTGGATGGACTGCGATGACAACACCATATTGCACCAGGCTGCAGATAGGGGTTACTACTCCAAAGCATTGTCTCAAAAACTAATTGGCCCTGCAATGCAATTGCAAGAAGAGCTACGTTGGATGCTGGTAATGTTCTCTTGCTAGACCTGATAAATTACTTACGTTGTTAGACAAGTACTTATGTTACTAATTAAAGGCTGGTTTGGTATTGCTGTGCTTTGAAAAAAAATTGTTTCTGCTGTACTGTGAGAATAAGCAGCTGTGAAATATAGCATCAGAGTGTTTGGTAAACTTTTTTGTAAAAGTGCTTTTGAAAGAAAAAAAAAAGCAGTATTATAGTGTTTGGTAAACTTTTATGTAAAACAGATGTGAAAAAAGCCGATTTTTGCAGCTCCTAGCTTTTTTTTATATCAACTTTTTTAATAATCACCTCAGTATCAAACCAGGCCTAAGTCGGTTCACATAGAAAAAGACCTATGTTGTTAGACAAATACTTCTATAACAAAACCTATACATCAACATGATAGATGTGTACGTGTGTTTGTGTCAGTGTGTAAAAGAAATACTACCGCCTCGGTACACCTTGCACCGCAACAAGAAGGACCAGACAGCTGAGGAGCTGTTCAACTGCCAGCATAAACGTCTTCTGGAGTCGGCACAAAAATGGGTAAAAGAAACGGCTCAGTCATGCTCAACTGTGGCGGTGCTAGTGTCCACTGTGGTCTTTGCAGCTGCCTACGCCATTCCCGGGGGTACTAGTGACGAAAATGGCCTTCCTCTTTTCCAAAACGATCCTCACTTTTTGTTCTTCACCTGCATGGACGTTGTGGGCATTGCCTGCTCATTATCTTCTGTGGCATTCTTTCTCTCGGTCCTCTCCTCCCCTCTCGAGTACCCATATTTCGTTAACAGTGTTCCTCGCAAGATCATGACTGGATTCATCTTGCTCTTCTTGTCAATGGCATCCACCATGCTTACCTTTGCCGCCACCATTTTGCTCTTGCTTCGTGTAGAGAAGAAATGGACCAAGTCTGTACTTTACCCTATTGCATTTTTCCCAGTCCCTCTATTCGCCCTGCTGCAATTTCCTATGTATCAATCTTTCATTGTCATGTTTCGAAAAATTGATGATTGGATTTTCAGCCCCTTACGCTGCCCCCTCGGCTTTTCCAAGAAGAGATCAATATGGGACAAGCGTAAGGCGTATTGAATCACATAAGCCTTTCGTTGGGGAAGAATTTGTGGTTCAAATTCACAATCTTGCAGCTGAAGTTACTTATGGGTTTGTATTTATCATTTGAATATTTCATTTGGGTTCTTCTTCTTTTCTCCCCAATATAATGTCACAATTTTATTGTGTCTTTGTATTAAGTTATGGGCAATTAGTGAAGAATAAAGAGGCTTGTTTCTATGCTAAAGATCTGGTATCATGCATACTTTTGTTTGATTTGCATTTATAATTTGAGTTTATATAGTATAGCCGAGCAGCGTAGCCAAATTGGAAAGAGTAGTGTGTTCCCCTCTTTACACTCAAGTCCGAATCAGCTCTCTAACTAAATTTTGAAATTCTAAATTAAACTTATGATTATATTTATCAAACACTTTACCAATATACATTAAGCTAATACACAAATTTTTATACTCAAGCTAATACAAAATTTTTATACTCTCCTTTCATATAATAACTTTTTAGAAAGAACTCAGTGGACATTACCTAATTTACAAGTAGCAAGAAATATACAACCAGATAAAGTACAAATATATGAAACTAGTACAGATCAAGCAACAATTAGGTTTAGTAATTACAAGAAATTAGAAAAAACAAAAGAAGATGAAAGTGAGATTGAAAATGAGAGCATTCATATGACTTTTGATGATTTAGATATTAATTTAGTTGAGCAAAATTTTGATCATATTGTAGATAAGCTTATAGAAGATATTGATTATTTAGATGAAGAAAAATATTTAGAAAATATAATTCATATGATTTAGGACTACATAGAATTTTAGATGAAGAGATGAAAAAAAGTTAATTTTAGAAATAGGAGTAGAACATATATTAGGATCAAAAGAATATAATAATTTATTAGAATTGAAAGTAGAATGTTATCCAGCAGAAAAAAATAGTACATCTGGAGTAGAAAATCTAGGACACACGGATAGAACTGATCAACAATTTTTGAGACCAATAAATGAACAATATAATGAGAAAGCAAAAGTAGATTAAATAGAAGAAAGTATGACAAAACCATCGAGCAAAAATAGGATTCCATATTTGAGAGGGTTAGAACAAATTAATATAGCAGGAAATATATTAAACATAGATAATGTAGATCCACAAGACTGGGAGAGAACAATTGAAAGATGGAAAAAAGGTTGCGTACTTGCAGCATTAATGTTAGATTTTAGTAATTCACAAAATATGTTAGATTACTTTGAGCATACTTTAGATGGTTTAGTTTTTTATTATTTCCAGTCATGGAAAATTCAAAATCTAGAACAATATCATGCAGCTAAAACACATTTTAATATTGATGGTTTTGTTACTTTGATTAAACAAGAATGTTTGGATCATAATAGGTTAGATGACAGAAGTGAACAAGAACAAATAAGAGCAATTAGAAATTTAGAACAATTACAAATTTGTGATTTATAGTATATAGATGAGTATACCACAGATTTCTTTAAATATATAGGATGAATAGGAATAATTAGTGATATTAATTTATTAGATACTATATGACAAAAATAAAAGAACCAATAGAAGAAAAGATTTGGAATGAATGGCAAAATCATCCAAAGAAAAATGATATTGCAATAGGACCTAGAATTCAATATGTATATGATATACTTAGATAAGAGTGTAGTCAAATAAAAGATAAGAAACAAATTAGGAAACAATTTTACATGAGTTGTAAAAATATAGATTTACCACAACAATATGGTTGTCATAAAAAAATATATAAAAAGAAATATAGGTCATACAAACCATACAAACAGTATAAGAATTTCAACATAAGACCTTGAAGAACATATAGGAAGAGAAAATATATTCCAAAACAATTTAGAAAAAGAAGTGGTAGACTTTGGGTTAGAAAATATAAAGTGCCAAAAGATAAAAGTAGTTGTAAATGTTATTCATGTGGCGAAGTTGGAAAAATTAGACCTAAATGTCCAAAATTAGGTAAACAGTTGAGAGAAAAAGTATATTTAATGGAGTTGTTTAAGTTAGAAGAAGATGAGGATATACAGTCAATATACAGCTTAGATGGTTTAAGTGATAATGAGAGTATTTGCAGTATAGAAAGTATAAATATGATAGATTCAGACTCGAAAAATTCAAGTAGCACAAATAGTGATCTAGAAGAGTATATGTGTGCATTCGTAGAAGAACAACATGAAGAAGAATATAAATACATTAATTTAGGTTGGCCAAAAAAATGTCATTAGTGTAGTAAATTAGTTGCAAATAAATACTATAATACATATTCAATGTTATGTGAAAAGTGTTATAGTAATAGGTTATTAGAAGTTAATTCAGCAGAATCACAAGAAAGTACTGAAATATTAGGAAATACTTTTCATAGTATAGAAAAGCCATAAAAATAGTTCTTTAATTAGCATAAATTGTGAAATAGAATTAGCAAAAGAACATACAATAAAAACAATAGCCATGATAGACACAAGAAGCACAAAGAGTGTCATAACAAAAGAGTTAGTACCAGAAAAATATAGACAAAAACTAGCAAACCCAGTGAGAATAACACAGTTTGATGAGAGACCAGTTTATTTAACACATTGCATTAATAATGAGTCTATTAAAGTAGAAAAATAACAATTTAATTTATCATTAACATTTGTTTCAACAGTAGGATCATACCCATTCATTTTAGGTTTAAATTTTTTGAAAAGTTTGCAAGGTTTTTTTATTTATGAGCCCTAATATAATATTTTTCAAAAAAGGCTTTACAATAACTAACCAAAATAATACTGTAGAAGCATACAAAAGCATAAGTATAGAAGAGTTTAGTGGCCCAAATAGTTATTATTTAGAAAACTCAAAAGAAAATTATGAGCATAATAATATAGAAGAGTTTGATGAAGAAATATTTGAACATGAATATCCGATTTTAGAAGAAGGAAATTGTATCGAAATATTACAGTTCAATAAATCAAAGAGCTTAGAAGAATTATTATAATTAGCAAAACAAACTATAATTATAGGAGAAGACCCACATTTACATTGGAGTAAAAATAAAATACTAGCAAAATTAGATATAATTAATCCAGATTTAACCATTAAGACAACTGACATGCCTTGTAGTTTAATAGATAAATAAGAGTTTGAGCAACAAATAAAAGAGTTGTTAAATTTAAAAGTAATTAGACCCTCTAAGTCTAAACATAGGTCAGTAGCATTCATAGTAAGAAAACATTCAGAACTAAATAGAGGTAAGGCTATAATAGTTTATAATTATAAGAGATTAAATGATAATACATATGAAGATAGTTATAAGTTACCAAATAAAGATGAGATTATAAATAAAATTCAAGAGAGTAAATATCTTAGTGAATTTGATTGTAAATCAGGATTTTAGCAAATACGATTAGCAGAAGAATCAATTGAGTGGACAACTTTTACTTGTTCAGAATGACATTTTGTGTGACTTGTTATGCTATTTGGACTTAAAAATACTCCGTCAATCTTTCAAAGAAAAATGGATCAAATAAAGATGAGCTTATAAACAAAATTTAAGAGAGTAAATATTTTAGTAAATTTGATTGTAAATCAGGATTTTGGCAAATACGATTAACAAAAGAATCAATTGAGTGGACAACTTTTACTTGTCCAGAAGGACATTTTGAGCAACTTGTTATGCCATGTGGACTTAAAAATGCCCCGTCGATCTTTCAAAGAAAGATGAATCAAATTTTCAAGAAATATAATAATTTTTGTAGTGTTTATATAGATGATATTTTAGTACATAGTAAAAATAGAAATGAACATAGAAAGTACTTAGAGATAGTTTTACAAGAATTTATCAATAATGGAATTGTGATTAGCAAAAATTAAATAGCATTAGAAAAGCAAGATATAGAATTTTTAGGAATGTATATCAAGTCAGGTATAATACAATTACAATATCATATAGCTAAAAAAGTTTTAGAATTTCCAGATAAGTTAGAAGATAAAAAACAGTTACAAGCATTTTTAGGATTATTAAATTATACAAGAAATTTTATCCCTGATTTAGGAAGAAAAATAGCAGTATTACACAGTAAAACTAGCAAAATTGGACAAAAGTATTTTAATAGTGAAGATATTAAATTAGTTCAAAATATAAAAGAAGAAATTACTAAACTTAAGCCATTAACATTACCATTAGAAGATAGCTACAAAAGAGTTGAAACAAATGCTTCATCATTAATCTCAATTATTAAGGTAGCATCTAACTCTTGTTAGACTGCTTATGTACCTTTTAGCGAGATCAAGCCTTTAGTAGTTCATAATTCCGTTTAAATCTTTTCTTATAGCCATTTCCGAAAATATTCTAGAAACGAAAATATTCAACATTAGCTGTCACAATCGAATCACATCAAATGGTTACCAATTATAGATTTAAAATATCTAAATTTGCATAAAAAGGCAACGTCGGCCCATTGGCCACGCATCGCCACAAGTGGCGGTCGGCAACCCCGGCTAGCTGGAAAATTTGTCTATTTCTAAAAGTTCTCAAATTTTACAGAAATGTAGGGAAAGCCAAAGGAAACAACTTTTATACCTAGGTTGAAGTCCAATTCGGCCGGGAAAAACCCCAATTCCACTCAAACCCGCCGGAACCCTAGATTTTGGGTGGCCCCGATCTGTCACCTCCGGTGCTTCAGTGCCTCAACCAAGGTTTGGGACATGTTTCTGGGTTCACGAGGAGTCCATTGATAGTGGTGGTGGTCAGAGTTGGCTTTAGAAACGACTGAAAAACCATCGAAAACCACCGGAGAAAACGAAGGAAACGGGTTGGGTCGTCTGGTCCAGTGTGATTCGGTGTTACTTCCTTGTCTCTCCCTTCCCCCTCGGTTCCCCCCAACTATTGGTCCACCATTTCCCTCCTTTTCTCTCCTGTAACCCTCTCTTCCTCACAGCCACACACATGGCATCATCCCATTGCTCCAGATTTTCTGGAGCCTTCCAAATTAATGGTAAAATGTCTATTTTGTCCTCCACTTCAAACGTCAATAACTTCTTCGTTATAACTCCATTTCACGAATAATTTTTGCCTACACGCTGGTGAGGTCGAGTTCTATCCAAATATATCAAGAAATACGATAATTTATATGAGAATAAAATATGTCCTTGCAAAATTATGTTTAGTCAACAAGGGCATTTCCAGCTTTTTCCCTTATGAATAAATTTTACAACATAAATTATAATAATTTCTGGACACAAAACTTTGAAATCAATTCAATTCTTCATAACCATAAATCGATTTATTTTCGATTTTCTCCACATATAAATATTTAAATTTTCAGGGTATCACACAGTCAAGATGCATAGGGTTGTCTACCCTACAGTTGACCATGTTAACAAATGATTGATCTTTGGCCAAAATGTTTTGAACCGTTCATAAATAATGAATTTCGCATTATTAGAGACCCGATAAAGTTTAGTGGACCTATCTTGGTCAGCGAGCCATACCAGATATGTGTATCTTGGTTTACTTACATGTGGCACCATACTAGGATTTACGTGTTTATTGAGTTGCTAGAAGACCATAGTGATAATGTGCTGTAGATAGTATGAAAGGGTAAGCTGAAAATTGAATTAGAGTTATTCTGTAAAACTTGTATGTTTGTATGACTAGATATTGATTAATTAAGAGGAATAGTATGTACACTTGAAATGTGATTCATGATGAACTAACTTATGTTATAAAATGTATGATGCCTGATGATTTGACGTCACTATGTAGCAGTGCTCATGAGTGATCTTGCTTGGTTAATCCGCATTAGGGGACCACGTCATGATCCATGCATATGATCCTACTTGGTTAATCCGCATTTGGGGTCACTGCCTACTTGGTTATATGGTGCTAGTGAAATAGTGAAAATTTAGATGGAGACCTCAACCATAAAATACAAGTTGGATGGTTAAAGTGGAAAAGTGCTGAGTGTGTTGTGCGATTGACTTATGTCACTAAAGCTCAAGGGAAACTTTTATAGGATGACAATAAGGCCAACAATGCTTTAACAAGGAATGTTGATAGGTCAAAAAACAAAACATGCAAAAAATGAGTGTAGCAGAGTTGAGAATGCTTTGTTGGACGTGTGGGCACACAAGAAAAGGTAGGACTAAGAACAAATATATCTGATAAAGTACGAGTTGTCACAATTGAAGATAAAATGAGAGAAAATCGGTTAAGGTGGTTCCGACATGTGAACCAAAGACCTACAGATACATCGGTTAAAATATGGGAATATGGGACTATGAGATGGACGCTCAAAGCAAAATGGGTAGATGAAGACTTAGGAAGACTTGGAAAGAGAAATTTAAGGAAATGTATGGAGTACTTGGAGTTAATGGAAGACTTTGCGCAAAACTGAGCACAATGACGTTCTAGGATTCATACAACCAACCCTACTTAGTGGGATTGATTATTGTTGCTATTATTGATCATCTTTAAGATATTTGTATTGGAAAATGGAGATGTGCCGTGATGGGTTGGATGTAAATGGAGACAAACAAAGGAATAAGAGAAAAGAGAAAAGGGAAAAATAAATAAATTAAATTGAATTTTTTTAGCTAGATGATCTGTTTTGAACAGTAGATTGGTTGATCTCGTAGATCCAGATAGAAATGATCCGGAGCGGATCTTGATCCAAGTTGTCCTCCTAGCCTACATGTTTAACATACAAGCAGAGTACATACAAAACTCAATATATGTTGAAGACTGAAACAAGAAACAACTCTCAGTTTCTCGAAATTTGTTCAAGTTGAAGGTAAAAGACGAATTAAGCAAAGAGAAACCCTTCACTTTGATAGTGATTAACTAGAAGAAAGAAATTTCCTTCATCTCTCATCTATCATCTACTTTCAATATTTCTTGTTTTGAATCTATAAGTTATCCAATCTAATCCAATACTACCCACCAAACGAGCCTAAAGAGTTGAAATTAATCAGGAGCAAAAACAAAGGGAGCTGCCTAGCTCTGAGGATCACCATGGTGGCTAATTGCTCAAGAACATATGACGTCGACAGAGCACTCTTCAAGTGCTCATAGCTAGAGAAGCTGAGTGTGCATGCATATTGTAAATTTGGCTGCACATTGCATGCAAGGTGACTAGTTTCTTAACTCTCTGACCAAAGTCATACCACCTGCAAAAGTAAGGATTAAAACTCTTAAAAATACTTGCAAGAGTATAAGGTCATCGTAGTATAGCAGTTCAAGTAAGGACGTTTTCCATAGGGATTGAATGAATAATTTGTAGTTAAACTAATCATTAGCTAATTATTTAGAACAAAGTTTCAAAAAGGTTGATTTTGAAATTTGAAATAATAAAAAAAATAAAAATAAAAACAATTAAATAGATTAGCAAAGTAAAGAAAGCAAAAGAAAACGGTTTTGGAAAATAAGTTAAACACTAGGGTTTTGCCATCACCATTAACAATCCTATGCAATTTTACCAATTAATTAAGAATTTCCACATACATGCTTTGAAGGTTAGGTTTTCCTAATACATATTTTCCTCGTGATGTTCAAGCGAAAACGTATATTTAACATGCAACCTGTCTGTGATGTTCAGATCAAATATAAACATGCAAGACTCATTAAGCTTTGTGAAAACCCTTTGAAAAACCATGCAACCCTTAAGAGCGTGATGTTCGCCTTAAGTGAACTTACAATTACTAATCACAAGAAGCCTACTTCAATTTCAGGGTGATGTTCCAACAGAAATTGCATCAAATTACTTGTCTAAAGACCCTAATGGTCGCGAATCACTAAGACAATTAGATAGTTTAATCGCAGTGATTAATAATTCAAAACAAGCATGCATCAATTCATAAGCAAATTAATAAAATCACCTATTCATGCTAAGGCTCGTGGCTTCGCCCTAACAAAAGAACTAGTTATGAACAATCATAATAAAAACTAAAGAAAATATATTAACTAGAAAAAGGATTGAAAACACCTTGTAGGTAAAAAGTCTGAAGTTCTCCAAAATAATGCCTCATTTCTCTCAATGTTGCATCCTCCCCCAGAACCCTAATGGCTAAAAAGCCTTATTTATACTACTCCCAATTAAAACCTTCATAGAAAAGGTTTTCTAAAAAAAACAAAAAATGAAATAATAAAAGGATAACTAGGAATTACATTCCTATTCTTACTAAGAAATCTGCCCATCAAAGAGATAGCCACGTTTCTAGACCTTTAGGGCTCCAAAACAGGCCCAAAATGACTCGAATTAAATATTAGGATCTACTCTTCAAGTTCTAAGAAGAACCCAAGTCCAAGATCCATCATCTTTCAGCCCAAAAGTCACAAATAAGCTCTGCAGCCCAATCTGTCAGCACTGCGCTGGGCATAAATTAATTCACCACGATCTGATGCTTCAAGATAAAATTATGAAATTTTGACACAACCTTCTTGATAGATTCATGAACCCATTCCAATTAGAAACATTCAAAAATTCCACTGTTTAATTACTTTATACTCTGATGCAGGACAAAACCAAGGGTATCGAGGAGAGTGGAATAGATAACCTGGGATTCGCTCAACCAGGGGCAACGGAGCTTGCTCACGTCACTAATCGTGGATTCACTCACACGACCAAGCCAAATGCTTGATTTTAGAAGGAGAAACAACTCACTTCAAATGCACAAAGCAAATAATATTTTAATTCATTCAAGTCTAGCCCCACAGGCTTTTGATACATCAATATTTAAAGGAACTCAAGATAAAGGAACATAAATATACTACAAGTTCCTAAGAAACTCTAAAAATAACTTAACAAGTTCCTATGTCATTAAAATACACAGCCATATTATTCCAATGCATTATAATGGTCTTTAAATTGTTTTCTTCAAGGTCTGTCTCCCGCATCATTCTCCTTTTCTTGAAAAAAACTCGTTCTCGAGTTTTAATTGACCTCTTTTTTTTTTCTTTTCCTAGATCTTTTGGATGTCCAACCAAGATGTTCCACAATACCCAATTTATCACCAAAATTTTCCAAGTTCCTATAGACCATGCACAAATTAATCTTTTCTTCTTGAAAATAATCACCTTGGAATAGTGCTTCCAAATCACTATTTCAAATGAGCCAAGAGAATTCAAATCGTGTTGAAAAGTTCTTCTATCAAAGAGCTCTCCTCTCGTATCTTGAGCAACAAAACTGCCCCAAAAAGGATCATGAATGCTACGGATATTAAGAGCTTGTACTCCATTATATAGTTGTCCATAGAACTCTTCAACCACAAATTCATCACCTTCATACTGATCATAAACCGGGGCGGAATCCCATTCGGCAAAGTTATCGACTACATCACTGCTTTCTGTATGTTCCCCTTTCATGCCAAACTCCATGTTAAAACGTTTTTCAACTCATTACATGCACACCAAATCTCACATGAACCATCTGGACAATAATCAAAATTTGGAGGAAGATTGAGATTTAGAAAATCATCACCTGAAAAATCAAAGACAACCGTTTATAGAATCCATCCAACCTCATTTACTGGAAGCAGCAACATGCTTTAGTAAGTTGAAGATATTGTTTTGTAGAAATAACGGATTGAGGAATTGCTTGAGAATTTAGAAACTAGACTGGAAGGGCTTTCAAATGATATATGGCATCAAGGTCGAGAAATGCTTAACCAAATCGAAAACTGACCCGCAAGAGAACTGATTTTGTTTTCGCGACAGCACTGATGCTCTGTGGTGTTTTGCCAATATCTACACATACAAAATTCAGTTTGATGCACGGTTTGTTGCGTTGGAAACTAGACTTCCACAACTTTCCAGTGATATATGACTCTCTAGATAAAAGTCACGGGAACTGAATTGGTTTTGAGGACGAACACAGATGATGTGCGCAGCACTACCACCAGGATTTCAGATAAAAATCTGAAAACCCGCTTTGATGCCACTTGATGCAGGACAGACCCAAGGGTATCGAGGAGAGTGGAATAGATAACCTGGGATTCGCTCAACCAGGGGCAACGGAGCTCGCTCATGTCGCTAATCGTGGATGCGCTCACACAACCAAGCCAAATGCTTGATTTTAGAAGGAGAAATCACTCTCTTCAAATGCACAAGGCAAATATAAATTTTCATTCATCCAAGTCTAGCCCCAAAGGCTTTTGAGACATCAATATTTAAAGGAACTCAAGATAAAGGAACATAAATATACTACAAGTTCCTAAGAAACTCTCTAAAAATAACTTAACAAGTTCCTATGTCATTAAAATACACAGCCATATTATTCCAATGCATTATAGTGGTCTTCAAATTGTTTTCTTCAAGGTCTTTCAAATGATATATGGGAGACAGACCTTGAAGAAAACAATTTGAAGACCACTATAATGCATTCGAATAATATGGTTGTGTATTTTAATGACATAGGAACTTGTTAAGTTATTTTTAGAGAGTTTCTTAGGAACTTGTAGTATATTTATGTTCCTTTATCTTGAGTTCCTTTAAATATTGATGTATCAAAAGCCTTTGGGGCTAGACTTGGATGAATTAAAATATTATTTGTCTTGTGCATTTGAAGTGAGTTGTTTCTCCTTCTAAAATCAAGCATTTGGCTTGATCGTGTGAGTGAATCCACGATTATCGACGTGAGCAAGCTCCGTTGCCCCTGGTTGAGCGAATCCCAGGTCATATATCCCTGTCTCCTTGAGACTTTTGGTTCTATCCTGCATCATACTCCAAACAAGTTCTCATGTCCTACATTAAAAACACATAACAAAGCATTAAAATCTCACCGAAATAATAACCAAAATACACCAAGAATGGAGAATAACAGATAGTATAAAATCGACTCATCGGTGTCACTTCTTGATCCTCACCTCACGTGAGTGAGAGAGTAGATGAATTTTAGTAGTGTTGTAGAGAGCCATTGACATATGAGACTTTAAAAACGTTACATTCGATATTGGTGGGGGAAGAGTGGGGAAAAAGCAGTTTACTTTAATAGAAGAATGCCATTAAAGAAATTTTTTTAACAAGATCAAGGTTAAACACTTTTAGTGATCAGGTGTGTTTTCAATTTTCTAATATTAAGTAGAGGGATATTCTAGCAATTCATAGGACATTCTTTCAACAGTTCAATCTTCTCACCCTAGCTACATATAATGTTACAAGATGATCTAAACATCGTACTTTCAGATCACTTTTTAAAAATCATTTCTAGAAAAGAATAAAAAAAAATTTAATCCTTTAGCCATTTAACAATTATTCAATAAATAGATAAATAATGTTTTCAATTAAACACTGAAATTGTGATCACTATGTTAATTGAAAGGTTAAATGATTATGATTTTGTTGATTTTTTTAGAGAATCTTTAAAGAGTAACGTAGAAAATAAATGGTTATGATTATTGATGAGTCAATATTTTACTGTATATTTTACCCTAATCTTAGTATTAATTTGTTGATTATTGTGGTGAGATTTTGATACTTTGAATTATATTTCTAATATAGAACATTCAACTTCCTCTTGAGTGAAAAGTAATCAAACGGATGAATTTTGGAGTGATTCCAATTGGAGGATGTTCGTGGATCTTTCAAGATGATTATATCAAAGTTTCAGATTTTTCTACCAAGCTGTTTGACCGTGGCAATAAAATAAAGGCCCAGTGCGCAGCTTTTTCAGATTGACATTTTTGTACATTTTGGATATTTTGGAGGCCAAGATGACATATTTTGAGGAATATTTCTTCTGAGGATTTGTAAGGGATGTCTTAAACTTTCAAAAGAGACCTTTTGGGACCAAACCGAAGTTGATTTGGTCGGTCAAAAGTCTTATTTTTTTAGAAGTCCAAATTTTAGATCAAATAGGAAACCTTTTATTTTCTGTTTTATTATTTTATTATGTTTCCTAGTTTTATTCAAAGACTTTTAGGGTTTTATTTTGTAGTACTATAAATAAAGATATTTTAGGGTTACAAAAAAGGGAGAAGGAGAATGCACACACTATTTTGGATTGACGATTCAAGTTTATTTTCTATGTGTTTTCTATTCTTATTCTCAATAATATTTTGTTTTATGATTGTTCGTAACTAGTTTCTTTTGCTAGAGCGAAGCCTTGAGCCTTGGCAATAATATGTAGTTTCTTTTAAATTTACTTATGATATTATGCATGCATGTTGTTTGTACCATACTTGACCAATCCCGAAACTACTAAGCACCGGTCAACAGCATACCGTCAAGGACCCACAAGACTTTTCCTCCAACCAAGAGGCCAATCACAACACGACACATGTCGGTATCAGAATTCAATCACAGCGCGAAACGTGTCGATATCAGAGGCCAATCACAACACGACACGTGTCAATGTCAGAACAAAGCTAGAAACTCTCTTCTATAAAATGGGATCATTCTCCCACAATAATCCCTAATGTCATTTGTACTAAACTATTCACTAGAACTCACTAAAAGAGAGCTTGAACCTATGCATTTGTGAAAACCCTTTACAACTAATGAGAACTCTTCTACTCCGTGGACGTAGCCAATCTGGGTGAACCACGTACATCTTGTGTTGTTTGCTTCCCTGTCTCTATTCATTTACATACTTATCCACACTAATGACCAGAGCAATTTAGCGAAGGTCACAAACTTGACACTTTCTGTTGTACCAAAGTCCTCGCCAATTTTGTGCATCAACATTTGGCACCGTCTGTGGGAATCGCACTTATTCCTACTCTCTCCAGCTTTGTCAAGCTGGTTTCCACCATTTGTACACATTCTTTCGACCAGGCACCTCTCTCCAACATGGGGAGTGAAGGGAGCCACAACACGCAGAACGACACCCCCCTCGCACTTAGTGCGAAGCAACGAAAAAAGGAACGAAAAAAGTTTGCTCTTCAGGCTAAAGTCGATGAGCTAGAGGCTCAGAACAACAAGATAGCGATAAAGAATGAGATCCTCCAGGAGCAGTATAAGAAGCTCTTCAGGATGCTCCATGAAGCTAGGCATACTCAAACACACGAACTCATCGTCCCTGAGGAAGTCAACCACCACCTGGGTGTCCCCAAACACGAGGGATCACCTGCCTTCAACATGGATATCCCTAATAGGGAGCGAGTTACACATCAAGGTGTTAATCAACATGAAACGTCTCTCGACCCAGCTGCTTTGACCCGAAGAATGAGAAATGGAGGAATGCACCTTCTTGCAGAAAGAGTAGAATGATCAAAAGCCGTTTATCGCGACTGTCGGGACTTCCTGAGGCAACGTCGAGAGAACCCCATCCACATAAGCTCGAAGTTCAATAACCCAAAGGTTTCTGAAAGATTCAGTCATCTCTCATGCCCCAAGCCAACTACCAATCTAGGGAATGAGCGACATGTCCTAGAGGAATATGAAGGTATAGGGGACTCGGGGGCGTTTCGACAGGCTCGCCCTGGAAGTCAGTACGGTGAGTCCAAAGAAAAATCACATGCCCTTGATCAAGCTTTCCTACTTCCAAGAGGAGATGGAGACTTACGGAAGAAGGATCCAGCAGTACCTGACTCCACTCAGGACCCCCTTGTCCTACAACTCCTTGAGGAAGTAAGCAAGTTGAAGGTCGAACGTCAGGCCGAAATACCTGACTGGAACTAACCTAGGCCTGGCCCTCTTACAAGGAGGATCTTCGACACCCCCTCCAAGCAAAGACAAAGCAGAAGCTTGGCTTACAACTCTACACTAGAAGGGAGGACCCGATTAAACACCTTAACCTCTTTGAGTCCACCATGGGATATCGGATGCACACCGACGAAGAACGATGTCTTCTCTTCCCCTCTACCTTCTCTGGCGGAGCTCTGAATTGGTATTGTCGTCTTCCACCTGAGACAATAGACTCATTTGAGGAACTGAGGAAACTGCTTATCTCTCAACACATCTTCAAGACATATCGCTTGCATTCCGCAGATGACTTGTACACTATTCGCCAGAAGCCGGACGAGCTGAGGCAGATGACAAAACGACCCTCAAAGCCTTCACAGCAAGCCTACGTGATTGTTTCTTCAAGTACATGATCAATGCCAACACTTGGAAGACTTACTCTGGGGTGATGGCACAGGCTTACAACCACGCCTCCGCCGAAGCAAGGACATACCAAGGGAACCCCCATATGGTTAACCCCTATCAACAAGCAGGAAGTGGAAGTCAAGTTCTACCAAGTGAGGAGATCTTGGCCATTCAGACACCCATTGCATCATCTCATGCCTCATTTAGCTAATCGCTAAGTCACCAAAAGTATTTGTCTCTTGGGAAGAGGAAGAATTTTTACTCTCAGCAAGCTTATTACAACAAGAGGGATAAAAGTTTGTATCAAGACAACCAGGGATGAACGTACCGTTGACTATTATGACTATAGGGCCAAGCCTCATTTTTTCAAAGTGGATGACTGGGTACTGAAGGAAATGCTATTATAAGAAGGCATACACATTACAAATGTTTTGACTCTCAACCACTTAAGATCTTTTGTCACACAAGCCATTCAGCAAATATTTAAAGAAGAAGGAATTCAGACAACTTATTCTGAGTCTTTTGCATTCCTAGCACTAGAACACTTAGTCTACACTGACGTACCCCTATACTCCAACTCAGAGCTTCAACATGCGTACTTTGACACAAAGTATGTGATACTAAGTGTTACAACCAACATGGTTCACATATCGAAAGCATGGATCCCTTTATGCATAGCAAAACATTCATAAGCATCACTCATGTCAATAAACATGAACATCATACATTCCAACACATTCATACATAAACATCATACATTCCAACACATCCATAAATAAGCCAACTGTGCTTCAAAAGGGTTCAACATACTTTGTGTCATTCGACACTTGCTACAATGCGCCTCGACACCTCGCCCATATTCTCACCAACCAAGTGAAGAATGAACTCATCTTCGTGCCACCAACCAGGTGATGAAATGTACAACCCGTACTCTAACATCATTTGGCAACTTGCCACTCATGCCACTAACCAGGTGAAGAAGGAACTCATCTTCGTGCCACCAACCAGGTGATGAAATGTGATGAAATGTGATAAAGAAACTCACATTCGTACCACTAACCAAGTGATAAAAGCAACTCACCATTCATTCCACCAACCAAAAGACGAGTGGTACAACTTGTACATGTGAACTCCTAGCATTCATAAATAATCAAAAACCCTCAAGCTTTACAACTCAACTAGGGGAGCACTTATGCCTAACAAGAGTTATAGTCACCAACAAAGTCTTATTGCAAGCCAACAACGGCTAGTGCATGATATACGAAGATCAAGCTCTTCAACCCTCTTGCATCTGCTTCAGACATTTCTCCTCTGTAACAATGCAAACACTACAGCTCATAGAAAGCTTCACACACTCTTGATCAAGACTGTTCGAAGCAAATTCAATTTATATGGTTCATCCAAACCCTTGACTACTACAAGGTGTGGCTTGCATCACAATCTCTTGCTCAACAGTGTGGAAGCAAAATTTGCATATGTTGTCTCTCTTCCACAAAATTTGTATTCTGTTGTCTCTCCCACATTTTCAACTTTCTAATTTTTCCCCAAAAAAAAAAAAAAAAAAAAAAAAGGAAATTAGGAAATTCAACAACTTCAACAAATGGAGGGTAACTACAATTCTCAAAAGCTTCACGCACTCTTGATCAAGATAGTGTGAAGCAAAATCAATTCATGGTGCCCAACAAAGCTTCAACCTCAAAACTTCACCCACAAAGTTTCAACACAAAAGCTTCACCACAAGAGCTTTAACAAATGGAGGGCAATAACAAACGTCAAAAGCCTTACACACTCTTGATCAAGATAGTGTTTGAAGCAAAATCAATTCATGGTGCCCAACAAAGCTTCAACCTCAAAGCTTCAACCTCAAAGCTTCACCCACAAAGTTTCAACACAAAAGCTTCACCACAAGAGCTTCAACAAATGGAGGGCAACAACAAATATCAAAAGCCTCACACACTCTTGATCAAGATAGTGTGAAGCAAATTCAATTTATGATGCCAACAAAAGCTTCAACAAGTGAAGGGCAACAACAATTCTCAAAAACTTCAAACACTCTTGATCAAGATAATGTGAAGCAAAGTCAATTTATGGTGCCCAACAAAGCTTCACCTACAAAGTTTCAACACAAGAGCTTCACCTACAAAGCTTCAATACAAAAGCTTCACCACAAGAGCTTCAACAAATGGAGGGCAACAACAAATGTCAAAAGCCTTACACACTCTTGATCAAGATAGTGTGAAGCAAAATCAATTTATGGTGCCAACAAAAGCTTCAACAAGTGAAGGGCAACAACAATTCTCAAAAGCTTCACGCACTCTTGATCAAGATAGTGTGAAGCAAAATCAATTTATGGTGCCCAACAAAGCTTCAACACAAAAGCTTCACCTACAAAGTTTCAACATCAAACAAAGTTTTAACAACAAAGCTTTATCAATGGAGAGAAACTACAATTCTCAAAAGCTTCACACACTCTTGATCAAGATAGTGTGAAGCAAAATCAATTTATGTTGCCCAACAAAGCTTCAACACAAAAACTTCACCTACAAAGTTTCAACACAAGAGCTTCACCTACAAAGCTTCAATACAAAAGCTTCACCTACAAAGCTTCAACACAAGAGCTTCACCTATAAAGTTTCAACACAAGAGCTTCACCTACAATACAAAAGCTTCACCTACAAAGCTTCAACACAAGAGCTTCACATACAAAGCTTTAAGACAAAAGCTTCACCTACAAAGCTTCAAGACAAAAGCTTCACCTACAAAGTTTCAACACAAAAGCTTCACCTACAAAGCTTCAAGACAAAAGCTTCACCTACAAAGCTTCAAGACAAAAGCTTCAAAAAAAAATAAAATAAAAAAAAAAAACATTTTCGAAAATTCAAAAATTCGAAAATTCAAAAAAAAAAAAAAAAAAAAAAAGAAAAAGGGAAAGAAGGAAAGAAAGATGAGCCTAGGCCTTCCTTTCTTTGGGCCTAACAACTTTCATACCAAATATATATGAAAGAGGAATTTTGGGCAACCACTTAGAAAGGAAAATGGTGAAGTTTTGTTTGGAAAATTGCCTACTAGCAAGACACCTTCCTCGTCAACTCTCTCGACCGAAGACTTGAAGGCTCCTACCATATACCACTACACCTTGGTATTCAGAAATTTCGCGACTACTCAGTGCCTTGGATTTTTCAAGTCCCCAACCGAGAAGTTTTCCTCACTCAAGAAATTTAGGGAGTACTACTTCAACCTACAGGGTCCACCCACGAAGTTTCAACATGCAAACTTCAACAAAATAAAAAATCCAAGCTCAGTATCATTGCTCTAACTGAAGAGATCAAGAAGCCTCAACAGCCATTTGCCAACACCGTTGTCGAAGAACAAAGCTTCACCATACCACATCTACTACTTTGTCAAACAGCAAAAGTATCCCATATCATTAGGATCGAACATACTCCAGGTTTGACGGACTTGTTTTGACCCTCAAATTCTGGAGTCGGCTCGCTCCTTTGGAGGAAACCAGAAAACCTTCCAGCCCAGTTCAAGAATACACTTGTGGAAAGTCAAGTACAACAAAGCACGTACCGATTCGTCCGTCTTCTCCAAAAACAAGAGTACCTCATATCATCTCTTCTCCCTGTTTCTTCTCTTTATCCTTGTTGCTGAATGAGAGACAAGGAGAATGAGTACAATCAGCCAGAACCCAAGATCAACCTACCGATCTGAGACTGATTGCTTGGAACCCTGATTGTTTACCTTGCTTGTCACCTCCTTAGGCAGATCTCCTCGCTTAGAGACTTGGGGGACTCCTACTATATGGTTTGTATCGCACTTGACCAAACCCGAAACTACAAGTAAGCTTCAAATGAAAATGATACATTACCTTGTGCGTCAATGCCAACTAAAGATACGACTCCTGGATGAAGGAAAACTACTTCCAAGAGAAGATGCCACATCTAATTACAGGACAGAGAAGGCAAGTGAAGGCGACACCACACTTCGGTACTTGGAAGTTTTGTGATTACTCAATGGCTTGGATCTTGCAAGTCCCCAACCAAGGAGCTTCCCTCACTCAGGAACTTAGGGGAGCACTGTTTGTACCATACTTGACCAATCCCGAAACTACTAAGCACCGGTCAACAGCATACCGTCAAGGACCCACAAGACTTTTCCTCCAACCAAGAGGCCAATCACAACACGACACATGTCGGTATCAGAAGCCAATCACAGCGCGACACGTGTCGATATCAGAGGCCAATCACAACACGACACGTGTCAATGTCAGAACAAAGCTAGAAACTCTCTTCTATAAAATGGGATCATTCTCCCACAATAATCCCTAATGTCATTTGTACTAAACTATTCACTAGAACTCACTAAAAGAGAGCTTGAACCTATGTATTTGTGAAAACCCTTCACAACTAATGAGAACTCCTCTACTCCGTGGACGTAGCCAATCTGGGTGAACCACGTACATCTTGTGTTGTTTGCTTCCCTGTCTCTATTCATTTACATACTTATCCACATTAATGACCAGAGCAATCTAGCGAATGTCACAAACTTGACACTTTCTGTTGTACCAAAGTGCTCGTCGATTTTGTGCATCAACACATGTTTTGAATTATTAATCACCATTTTAAACTATCTAATTGCCGTAGTGATTCGCGACCATTAAGATATTTAGAAAAGTAATTTGTTGCAATTTTGGTCGGAAGGTTTCGTGAAATTGGCACTGACTTTTCGTGGTTAATAATTGTAATTTCACTTTGGATGAACACCACATCTTAAGGGTTGCATGATTTTTCAAAGGGTTTTCATAAAACTTAATGAGTCTTTCATGTTCATATTTGATCCAAACGTCCGGATGGATTGCATTTTAGATATATGCTCTATGTTGGAGGTTCCAAGTAGAATATATATTAGGAAAACCTAACCTTCAAAATATGCATGGGTAATTCATAAGTGATTGGAAGAACTACATAGGATTGTTAAGGTGACGGCGGAACCCTAGTGTTTCTTTAAATTGTTTTCTAGTTGATTTATTTAATTGTTTTTAATTTAAATTCGTTTTTATTATTTTAAATTCTAAAATCAATATTTTCCAAACTTTGTTTTAAATAATTAATTAAGAGTTGGTTTTAAATAAAAATTAATTATTCAATCTCTGTGGAAACGACCTTGCTTGAGCTGTTTATACTACAACTACCCTATACTCTTTCAAGTATTTTTAAGTGTTTTTATCCCTACTTTTGCAGGTGGTAAAAATCCTATCAATTATCAATCAACACTGCACGATTATAAAAAGCAATGAAAAAGATGAAAGGAGTAGGGATGGTAATTTAAACCATTAAGCTCGATAAGCAAGGATAACTGCCCGAGTGGAACATATTTTGGTTTAAAAATTCAGGTATATTTTGGGTATGGGGGAAATCCGTGAATAGTATTCGGTTTATAGTTTTAGATATGGTTATAGGGGCCCTCAATCCGTATCTCTCCCCAAATCCGTCACAAATAATATGTATAATATATAATATAATTTATTTATAATATAATAGTATATTATTCACAAACCCATTACCTTGAGAATACAAAAGTTGCATTATATGAGTTGTATTATGTGGAAAAGTTCAAAGGTTTTGAATCAAACTCAATGAGAATTCAATGGTGCTTAGGAGAGATAACAAAGATCAGCCAACATCATCAATATTTTAAATTCAATGCTTTAATTTTTATCATATTTGGCTTATCATGAACAACTCCAAAGAATGTGTATTTCTTTTATTTATTTTTTATGACTGGACGTGGATATTTATTGACAAAATCAGTATATACTAAATTATAGTGCGTTAATTGAATGAATATATTTTTTTATATTGATAAAGATGGATATAACCGTTAACCGATGGATAATTTGTTACCTGGTGAGTATGATTATGGATAATCTTCCATGGTTAATTTGCGATTGTGAATATAATTAATTTTCATGATTATGGGGATGGATATAACATTTCTGTCCCCAAACTGAACCATTGCCATCCATAACAAAATTGGTAGCACCCTCGTCTAAACAACGCGCCTCACAAATTGGTAATAACCGCTTTAATTATTGGTAATACTCTTTTTTTTTTTTCTTTTTTTCCTTTTTTGTATGTATTTTGTAATGAGAAGCCAAAAATCAAATTAATCACAATATTATAACTCGTCATAAGTATCATGAGGTCTTCCAAATTAACACAAAACATTGAACTCATTCTCATTATATAATTTTCTAAACAGAAAACTAGGGCTCTTTCATGTCCGCGGAAACAGCGCACTTAAATATGAACTACTCGAGTACCTGCGTACAGCGTTGCAATTGGTGGCCACAAATCTGTTGGCATAGCCTTGGTGATGGATGAGTAGTACTACTCCGTAGGCAATGTTACAGGCACTCTAGGTGTTGCGCGTGTTGCCGCAAACACATATTTTGGCATCGTAGCTTGTTGCCTAATTGGGTCGACTTGCCTCTCACAGCGTTGATGACATTGAGCCAGCTCGGACATCATGTACGACGCCGCAGAGAGGAAAAGAGTGGAGAGAAACAACATAACAATAAAGGAAGCCTAGCCTTGATCATGAACATCATGTTAAATGGTAAAATTAAAGATAGCTGCAGATAGCACTTGATCAGGTATTTATGGAAGCTTGCTAGCCGGCTCAAGCTTTGAGCATGCATGCATGTACATTTGTCTATGGACATTACATGCAAGGTGACCAGTGTCATACATGACAAAATCACATTGACGTGTTTTCTGAATTGGATAAATTGAGATTGGAGACATTAATTTTGTCTCACTTGATCTCATCACATGCATGGTATAGGAGAACAAGGACGGAACTATACGTACGGTTACGTGGTGAATGACTTCTTAAAATTAAGAGCTAACTACAATTTACTCTTTTCAAGTTTGATATAATTTTTATATGGATCACGAATTTTTAAGTTTCCCACATTGCATGTCTCAAAAATGGTATCAATTTATGCGTTTTATCTTTTTAAACATATATTTCATTGAATTGATCATTTTTTTGGCAATGTGATGAGTTGTAGCTTACACGCTAGCCTATGTAATGGTCATACACTCCATTGTCATCAATTTAATGAGAAATTAAACAATCAATCCGACTAAAGATAGAAATTGGCCCTAAAATTAATGTTTAACGGACGCATGCATTTTAAAATTGAAACTTCATTGTCCATTTGAAAAATCACCATGAATTTGAAGATTATGAAATATAATTAGCCCTAAAGTTAATGTTTAACGGATGCATGCATTATGTATATGATAGTGTGACACTAACATTAACGTATTTGGCCGACACTAGGACGGGTAAAGATTGTTCATATGGATAGCTATGGTATATACCGTATCATAATGCTGAGTATTTAACTTAACATTAACTAACATGGGGGAAGCGACCCTGAATGGAATACTTTTATCTCCAAGTTTCAGGTTCGACATGAGGATTTCTTTCTCTAAATTTTAGATGGTTTGCAGATGATGAATTTGATAAGATACCAAATTATTATGGTACGTTATATTTGATAGCTAAAACCAGTAACACTAAATATTGGAAAATGTAGGATGCATGGTAGTAGTATGTGTTTCGTCTTTTAGGGCTTATAGACTGATATTGGAACTGACAGTATCCAATCTCAAAAGAGCAGTTATGCATGAATAAACACAAACGGAATTATAAAACTACTCATTTTTATTTATTTATACGGCGGAAAGCTAGAGCTCTTTATTTCACATACAAAGTTAACGCTCACTCTACATGAGCTACTAGTAGTAGTAGTAGTAGTACTTTTTAAACTCTAGCAAAGCCTAACTACTGCATGCTTCTATACATGCAATTTTAGATGACTGGATAGTTGACCACCATTTTTATGCCCTGCCCTTGTTCAAGCTGCTGCCTACACATACGTTGGCATTGGTGTTGTGGTTGCCCCTGCATCCGGCACTGTTCTTGGCACTGATCTAGTTGCCTCAGCTGCTCTTCGCACTGCTCCTGGCACTGCCGTCCCTGGCCCTGGCAACGCTGCTGGCACTGCTGCCTATATTGCTGCTGCTTCCCCTGATTACTATTAAATCCCTGCCCTTGTTCAAGCTGCTGCCTACACATCTGTCGGCATTGGTGTTGAGGTTGCCCCTGCATCCGGCACTGTTCTTGGCACTGATCTAGCTGCCTCAGCTGCTCTTCGCACTGCTCCTGGCACTGCCGTCCCTGGCCCTGGCAACGCTGCTGGCACTGCTGCCTATATTGCTGCTGCTTCCCCTGATTACTATTAAATCCCTGCCCTTGTTCAAGCTGCTGCCTACACATCTGTCGGCATTGGTGTTGCGGTTGCCCCTGCATCCGGCACTGTTCTTGGCACTGATCTAGCTGCCTCAGCTGCTCTTCGCACTGCTCCTGGCATTGCCGTCCCTGGCCCTGGCAACGCTGCTGGCACTGCTGCCTATATTGCTGCTGCTTCCCTTGATTACTATTAAATCCCTGCTCTTGTTCAAGCTGCTGCCTACACATCTGTTGGCATTGGTGTTGCGGTTGCCCCTGCATCCGGCACTGTTCTTGGCACTGATCCAGCTGCCTCAGCTGCTCTTCGCACTGCTCCTGGCACTGCTGTCCCTGGCCCTGGCAACGCTGCTGGCACTGCTGCCTATATTGCTGTTGCTTCCCCTGGCTACGAGAAGCAAGAGTGCAAGACAAAGAGGTGGCGAGGACAAGAGTGAAGAGGAACAAAAACAAGGGAAGCTTAGGTTTGGTGATGAACATCATGGCTGCTTTCTCGGTTACTATGTATTGAACAATATCAAAAGGGATTTTTTTTTTTGCTGTGGGAAGAATAGCAGAGGGTTTTGAGGTATTTATAGAAGTTGGGGCTAAACATGCATGCGTACACTTGGCTGTGCACATTACATGCAAGGTGACTAGTGTTAAAGGTGACAAAATCGACGTGCCTTGTAAACATATTTGGGACCGGGACACCGCGTCCAAACTTGGGAAAATCATTTCTTACGTGGACGAATCTGGAAAATATGGACGAATTGGTTGCAGAGGTTGGCTTTAAGGGGATAGTAATGTCCACACAGATAATTCTTATCATCGGACTGCGTACACTTGGCCATGCACATTACATGCAAGGTGACTGGTGTTAAACGTGACAAATCGACGAGTCTTGTAAACATATTTGGGACCGGGACACCGCGTCCAGACTTGGGAAGACCATTGCGTCCAGACTTGTAAACATATTTCCACACGGATACTATTTATCATGGGAATGCACATATCTTATCATTGCGAATAATATATCTTTTCTCTGTAAATTTTATAAATGGAACTGTTTCATTTTTTAATCTTTTTTTAAAGATAATTTCAACATTAAATCATTCATATTGGAGACTGAGTAGTCATCTAAAAAAGAGAATTTTTATTAGCACTCCAAATTTCTCATTTTACATTCCAAACTTTTTATATTTTAAAAGAAAAATACACTTGTGAGGAATGTAGAATGAGAATTTTGGAGTGCCAATAACACTTCCCCTAAAAATGGACGCTTTGTCATAAATAGGTTATATGAATACTTATATCGTCGCTTTTCATACATTTGGATGACGAAACATCTCCAATATGAATGATTTTTTTAGGAATGGTGTTTAAATGAAGAAAGATATTGAAAGATTCCAATTATGAAATTTGGAAATAATAGTAATGATATGGAGTAATACTACACTTACCACATTTTGTATATCACATTTGTACCAACTTTAGTAAAGGTAAAGTCCACCAATACATATGGGTCTTATCTCTATTAAATAAGTACTACTAGTGTAGTAAAAGTAGAAATTTTTTTTAACATTGTATAGAGATCGGTGTTCCGAATATACTAAAAAATTACTCCATGTTAACCACCCCTCCAGTAAAGGTACGCGGTATACCCTACCTAGCTATGCCTCTAAGACTAGTTTGTATTTAACAAACATAGTCCAAAATAACAACATTCTTATATAGGGGTGTGTATATTAGCAAGACACCAATAATACGAAACAGAAGCCGCCAACTAATATAAATAAGAAGAAAGAAAGGCTACAACTCATAGACAAACACCACACACGAGAGATTTTTAAATGTGACCGATACATGGGGTGGTACACGTACCATTTCATGTTACTATATAAATGGTGAGCTGATGTGTGCTAAAAAGTTAATAACTTAAAAAATAAAATTTCACATCACTCCTATTAAAATACGTGGTGTACCATTTGTGTTCCCGTCACAACTAAAAGTTTCTCCACACACACGATGTATGTATACACTTTCTCATCGATCGAGTATAAATTCAAGATCTCTTTATTTAGTTCTATGTTTCATAGTTTTTATCCACAAATCTCAAATTAATCCCCGATTTCGTAAAGTATTTTGGAATATTGGAATGTCAAAGAGGTTAAGTTCTTATCTTATCTTTTGATTCCATCCAATTTCATGCAAATTGTATGTTAGTTTTGTCTTTAAGAAATGATGTAGCTAGGAAAGGTTAAAGGTCTCGAAGAGGCGGGGCATAGATAATTTGAGAATTACTCAATTAAGGGCAACGGAGTTTGTTCGATGTCACTAATCGTGAATTCAAACTCATGACCAATCCAAATGCTTGATTTTAGGGAAAAAAACATTTAGTTCGATATTGCGAAGTAGGTACAATTTTTAATTAATCAAGTCTCTCGTAATGTACGTATGAGTCCTTTAAGTAGAGAAATTAACATTGGTAAGATAGATACTTAATACTAATATTATAATTACTAAAGCACCTAATAAAAGCATGCTTTAATTAAAAGATGAGAAACCACCAAACGTATTTAATATAGGGATCATATTTATCGCTGTGCACTACATCAAGAAATGTAAAGGGCATGTTTGGTACTCTACTTGAATTCAAATTTTTTTAGACTAAAAAACAATTTTTAAATTTTTTTACTTTTGAATACTTATTTGATAGTATTGTTTAAAAAAAAACTAAACTCAAAACTAATTTTAAAAGTAGCATACTTCTAGAAAACACAAAAATGAGTTTTTAGAGTTTTTAAACTCCAAACTCCAAACCCACTACTTTGTCTCTTTTATCTTGATCCGGTCCCTTCTCTCATTTCTTTCTCTCTCTCCTCCCCTCCGAATCTTTCTCACATTTCTCTCTCCTCTCTCTCATCTCTTTCTCCTTCGACCCTCTCTTTGGATCTCTATATCTATCCAATTGAATTTAGTATTTCCTGAATTGACATGGAGTTGCTATAGGGTGTTTTTCTTTGCTTTTTAAATATTAAAATTTAAAAACACTTTTAAATCTTAGACCAAACAAGTTCTTGGATCTTAAAGAAAAATGTCCTTAAAAGATGTTTCTAAGGAAAGTTAAAAAAAAAACTATGATTTTTTTTAACACGATACCAAACATGCCCTAATTTTCCGAGATATGAAAACTAAGTCAGAAATTGAGGTTCTTTGTCGCCCGGCTCACACATGATCACTAGTTATACTCAGTATCATGACATCATAAATATACATTTGGATGAGATATTTGTAAGGGAAATACCCAGAAATAGGACATTCCTTAATCTTAGGACAGAAATAGGATATTTCGAATATGCATATGACATGCACAATAATCGGATAGAAATAAGATTTTTCCTACACCTTGAAATGACTTAATTGCCCTCGTACATAAATGGGTAATTCTTCCCATTTTCTAATTTCTCTTTCTCTTTCTCTCTCACTCTCCCTACTTCTCTCTCTTCTCTCACTTTCTCCCTCACGCACTCTCTCCCATTTTCAATGTGCACACACGGTGCACAGTCGTCCCGACCAACACCGTCTATATCAAAGCTACCACCAATTCCATCTCGTCCTCACAAGTCCAAAACACGTAGCCTTGTCACGAATCTCATCCTCGATCATTGGGATCAAAACTTAAGCAGGCTGCGAGTTTTTCAACCATTTTCTGGCAACACGGCAGACAATCGAGGCTCAAGACCACCACCACTGGACTCGCATTGAGAGTGGGAACAAAGCTCAATCATTAAATGCTAGTGTTTTGTTGGATGAATTTTTCCGGATTTGCTCACTCTATGTACACGACGTGTGCATGATATGCTCACCGATCTGAGCCAACCCGAAAACCCAGAGCTCACAACTCTCTCTTTAAAATCAGAAAAATAATGCTGTAGACATCGAAATTTCAGTAAAATAAATGTTAACCAATGTATTAAAATTACAACATCCATTTACTTCACCAACCTCACACACTTACTTCACCCACAACATCCACTTACTTCACCTACAACATCCACTTACTTCACCTACAACCTCACACACTTACTTCACCCACAACATCCACTTACTTCACCTACAACCTCCACTTACTTCACCTACAACCTCCACTTACTTCACCCACAACATCCACTTACTTCACCTACAACCTCCACTTACTTCACCTACAACCTCCACTTACTTCACCAACCTCACACACTTACCTCACCTACAACCTCCACTCACTTCACCAAAAAAATGAATGGTGGTGATTCATTCTCAAAACCTATAAATAGACTTCTCCATCAAGAGGAATAGAACCAAGAAAACCAATTCACAAATACATTTCTCTACTCCCAAATTGGAAGAGAATTCCCCAAATCCTTGAAGCTTTGAAACACCAAAGCTCTCAAGCATCCAAATTCCCAAGAATTCCGAAGGATCAAGAAAGCACTCTTCGTTCTTCGTCAAATCCTCCTTCAAGATCAAGCCCCAACGGCCCTTGAAGAACTCCCACCAACTCAAGATCAAGCCCCGACGGCCCCTTGAAGAAAGTGTTCATCATTCATCATCCGTTCATCCTAAGATCAAGCCCCGACGGCCCTTTAGATCAACAACCTCAACAAACCCATACACCCATTCTTCAAGATCAAGCCCAACGCCCCTTGAAGATCCCTTCAACAACTGTTCATCCAAGATCAAGCCCCGACGGCCCTTGGATCAACAAACAAATCCACACATCTATTCTTCAAGATCAAGCCCAAAAGCCCTTGAAGAAAACCAATTGTTCATTCAAGATCAAGCCTCGACAGCCCTTGAAGAAAACCAACCGTTCTTCAAGATCAAGCCCAAAAGCCCTTGAAGATCCGCTCATCCATCAACATTCAAGATCAAGCCCCGAAGGCCTTTGAAGAAACTAACAACTGTTCATCCAAGATCAAGCATCGACGGCCCTTGGATCAACAAATCTACATCTTACGGAGATAGAATCAGAGGACCAAATTTAAGAGAGATCGTAACCCCAAAAATCATTAAACACAAAAATATTATTTTGTGCCACGTATTCTTGTTCCTCGTCGTCAGGAATTTTTCGTGTTCACAAATTTGGCACGCCCAGTGGGACCATCTCTACCTCTCATCTCTTTCTCCGTTCAAGAAAACCAAAGCACACCTCCAAAATCAATGGCATCAAGCAAGGGACAAGCCATTCTTGCAACCACCAAGGGAAGAAGCATGAGCACTTCCGCCACGAATAGAGCATCCATTGGTGCCACAACCACTCCTCAACATGCTGCTGCAAAGTTGATACCGTTAAACAAGCAAGAGCAACACTAAAGGCGCGAGTCGGTCATCAACCTAACCATGTTGGGGGCACCAAAGCATGCTATTGAGGCGCACAAGATGACACCCCAAAATGGCCAATGGGGTTCTTCATCAGCACTATGGATGTCTGAAGGAAAGTCGTGTCTATTGGTTGCACAAGTCATGACCATCGGCGTCACCTCTGTTGAAGAACAACTTGCTCAAATGAGCGAAGCAATTGCAAAGCTCACACGGACTGTGGAAGAGAAGGACTTGCAGATTGCCGTACTTGTCAACCAACTAGATGCGCAGCTTGACGTGAAAGTCGACCCAAATGTTGGTCCATTAAAGAAAGAAGTCGACGAAGAAGAAGAGCCTCCAGTGGAGAAAGTCGAAGAGAAGCTGAAGCTAGACCAAGCAACGGCGTTCATGGGATCTCTCTCTATCCAGCAACTACAGGAGATGATTGCAAGCACTATCAAGACACAGTACGAAGGAAGTTCACATGACTATGTACTGTACTCAAAGCCCTACTCCAAGAAGATTGATGTTTTGAAGATGCCAAGGGGTTATCAGCCCCCAAAATTCATGCAGTTCGATGGAAAAGGCAACCCGAAGCAACATGTCGCCCATTTCATTGAAACTTGCAACAATGCTGGGACAGAGGGAGACTACCTCGTCAAACAGTTCGTGCGTTCGCTGAAAAGTAACGCTTTTGACTGGTACACTGACCTCGAACCTGAGTCTATCAACAGTTGGGACCAGCTAGAAAGGGAATTCCTCAACCGTTTCTACAGCACTCGTCGTACTGTAAGCATGCTAGAGCTGACCAGTACGAAACAGTGGAATGATGAATCTGTCATCGACTACATCAATAGATGGCGTTCATTAAGCTTGGATTGCAAATATCGGCTTTCTGAAACCTCCGCCATTGAGATATGCGTTCAAGGCATGCAGTGGGGACTACACTACATCCTTCAAGGCATTAAACCACGAACATTTGAGGAGTTAGCCACCCGCGCCCATGATATGGAGTTAAGCATCACCCGTCATGGAAAGAAAGAACAGATCGCCGACTACAAGAATGACAAAGTTTTGGGGCCAAAGGTGGATAAGGCTGCGTGGAAACCCACCAAGGAAGCAATGACGGTCAACACAACTCCAGTCAAAATCCATACACGAGGCAAGGCGATTCAAACAGAAGCTTTTCGTGATCAAGAGATACGTAGACGCACTTTGAAGAAGCTTGAGGAGAAGACTTATCCATTCCCCGACTCTGACGTGGTTGCCATGTTGAAAGACTTGCTTGACAAAAAGGTGATCGACCTACCTGAGTGCAAACGACCGGAAGATATGAACCGTACTGACAGTCCAAGGTACTGTAAATTCCACCGCTTCATTGGTCATTCGACGAAAAAGTGCTTTGTGCTAAAAGATCTCATCATGAAGTTGGCTCAGAAAGGGATCATCGAGCTAGATCTTAATGATGTGGTGAAGTCAAATTATACCACCGTCACTTCTGGCTCTTTGAACTCAAAATCTTCACCTCAACCGCTGAGGGCATGCTCCAAAACCATGTCAGTCAAGTCAAGTGAAGTTGAAGGATGGACTTATGTCACTCCAAAGAAAATGCACAAGAAACATAGGTCTCCTCCACAAGTTCACCAATCGGAAAGGGGGCAAAGCAGCTACCGTCAACCTTCAAAGCTACATGAAAATGTTGAAGATGATGAAATTATGACACAAAGATCGTCTGTTGCCATCACGATGCACGATTTCTTCCCCAAAGACTTCTTCAATCACTCAGTCAAGACTCCTTGCTATGAAGATTGCAAGGAATGCCTCCCTAAGATCGTTTGACAAATTCAAAAAGTTCCTCGTTCGCACGAGCCTAAAGGTGACAACAAACGCTCATTGCCTGCATGAGCTGAAACTGCAAACGGCACCAAAAGCTCCTCGCTCGCACGAGCCTAAAAGGCGACAACAAACGCTCCTTGCCTGCATGAGCTGAAACTGCAAACGGCACCAAAAGCTCCTCGCTCGCACGAGCCTAAAAGGCGAAAACAAACGCTCATTGCCTGCATGAGCTGAAACTGGAAACGGCACCAAAACCTCCTCGCTCGCACGAGCCTAAAAGGCGACAACAAACGCTCCTTGCCTGCACGAGCTGAAACTGCAAACGGCACCAAAAGCTCCTCGTTCGCACGAGCCTAAAAGGTGACAACCAACGCTCCTTGCCTGCATGAGCTGAAACTGCAAACGGCACCACAAGCTCCTTGTCTGCACGAGTTGAAACTGCAAACAACACCAAAAGCTCCTCGTTCGCACGAGCCTAAAAGGTGACAACCAACGCTCCTTGCCTGCATGAGCTGAAACTGCAAACGGCACCACAAGCTCCTTGTCTGCACGAGTTGAAACTGCAAACGACACCAAAAGCTCCTGGCCCGCAAGAGCATAAACTGTGTACGGCAAAATCATTATCAAAATCACCAAAAAAAAAAAAAAAAAGAAAAAAAAAAAAGAAAGAAAGAAAGGAAATAACATATCTTGGTGATATATATGTTTTATCTATATTTAGCACAATACACTGAATAAAATAAAGCATGTCCATTGATCTCCAAGAAATTACAAGTGCGTACAAAAAAAAAAGGAAAAAAAAAAAAAAAAGATGGAGCTTTCACAAAGGTTGTTCACGTGAAGCCCCACTACTTGGCAAAACTCCAGGAGCGGGAGGCATCGAAGATAGATCATTCGAGGCCTCAATACTTGGTGGAACGCTAGATGACACAGGAAAAAGGTGCCTCTGGAAGAAAGCCGCAAGCCTTTGACGGTCACTTTGAATTCGACCTTCAAATTCTTGCAGCTGATGAAGCTTCCTCTTCATGCTCGTTGAATAATTATTTGCAAGCACGTGCAAACCTCTATTCTCGCGCTTAAGCTGTTGGATCTCTTGTTTAAGATTTTCCACCTCCGCCATCAATGATTCAACTTGACGGGATCGAGCAAGTAGACGTTGGCCCATGTTGGACACGGAGCCCGCACACTGAACACTGAGAGCTAGGGACTCTTGAACGGCCAACTTATCGGACAGACCTGAAAGCAGCCTACTATCTCTAGGAGTGAGGAGGTTCCTAGCTACTATTGTAGCTGTTGTTGCATCCTTCATCACGGAGTCTTCACCTGTAAGAGGGCCACTAGAAGATAAGAAAGACGGGCACCATACATTACCCTGACGCTGCGCACCCGTATCACTGCTGAGACTCAAATCTAAGCAAATGTTAGATGGGTTAGCCATTTTCAAAGGTGTTAAAAGAGAAGGGTTGGATGGAGTAAAATCTCAAAGGGTCGTTAAAACAAAATACACCGGAGACGATTTTCACAAATGGGCAATCTTCAAAGTGTGCATGTTGGAGGTGATCGATACCTCTATAAAAGGAGAGGCGACACAACCACCAATTCAAAAAAAATTGAAGAGACACCACTCTTCAAATCTTAAAAGTCGGATTTTCCTGCGTAAAGTTCGGCAACGCTCTTCAGACACAATCTCGGCTTTTCAGATAACACGTGCAACTTTGTCAAAGATCTCTGACAAAGTTGAAAACGCGTGGAGGTCATTACCCCAATTACCACACTTTTGCCGACAAGCGTGGGTAACAAAGCCGCATCCGCACTACTACTTGCCATTAAAATTTCTATATATGTCAACATTCATGGCAAGGCATACATCCAAAAACGCATGACTCTTCTTCTCGGCCGAGAATGTAGCTGCAACCAAACCTCTCAACATGGCTGTTTATTCATAAATTGAAGAGGTATTTGCTCAAAAATCGAAGAAGCGTTTGTTCAGAAATCAAAGAGGTAACACCCTTCGAACCTCAAAAGTTGGGCCGCTTATTCAAGGATCGAAGAGTCATCACTCTTTGAATTTCAAAAAGCCGGATTTGCTGGATCAAAACTTGTCAGTACCTTTCACATGTAACCTCAACTTTGCAGACATTACAAGCAACTTTGTCAAAGATTTCTGACAAAGTTGAGAACGCGTGAATCTTACTGTTTCAATTACCCAACAGTTGTCGACAATGGTAAATGAACAGTACCACCACTTGCTATTGGGAAAGCCCTATATATGTCGACCTTCATCTTTTATGGCAAGGCAAACCTGCAAAAAATGCCCAACTCTTCCTCACCTCTGAGGGCGCACTCCCAGCAAAGCCTCTCGAAATACTCAATTTTCTTCTTCCCTGAAAGACAAAGAGAGAGAGAGAGAGATCAGTCGGCACTTGGAATCAAGCTTCCCATTTGGAGCCGACTGCCCGAAATCCCTTCCCTGATTGCTTATCCAGCCCTGCTCTCAAGTACTCATCTTCAACTATTGATGTACCCCCAAAGAAGATACCAGATGCCTGGAGTACAGATGAGGCAGGAGGAAACGGTAGATCAAAGCATGTGGAGACAAGCACAACAAATATATGTGTTGATTCATTCGCTGCTTTTTCAAAAGCAAAAGTATCTCATATCATCAAGGGCGAAAGAAAAGGTATCTCATATCATGCTTTTTCCCTGTCTTTTCCTTTGCCCTTGTTCTCACCTGCCAAGACAAGGACAGAGAAAGCAATATGTCGGAACCTCCACTCAAACTTGTGCTGCCACTAAGAAGTGATGGTTCATTCAAATGCAAGGTTTGCATTCCACTCCTGTATCAGAGGACAAATACTACAAGAGAAGATGCCAAACCTGCATAAGGAAATACCATTTCTGCAAAGAGAGCAAGTAAGGTAAGTGAAAATGATACATCGAAGCATGTGGAGACAAGCACAACAAATATATGTGCTGATTCATTCGCTGCTTCTTCAAAAGCAAAAGTATCTCATATCATCAAGGGCGAAAGCAAAGCGTTGCTCTCGAGTGCTCGTCTTCAACTGTTGGTGAGTCTTGAATCCCCTCAGCGCATACTTCAGGACAGGTGGCGGAGTGTCGGCTCTTTACACTGAAGCTGCCAAGTATAGATGAATTGCTGAGAAGTGATGCCTTGAAAGACCATTTAAAGGCAAAGGGTTGCGCACCACCTGGGCTATGTAAAAGAAACAAGCAGAGAAGAATGCGGTAGGAGCTGGAACAAACTGCTGGAGCACGACGCCTTCCCCTGCAGCACCATCCAAACAGAAGAGTTTAAGTCAAATCCAAGCTCGACATCATTGTTCTAATCAAAGAGCTCGAGAAGCCTCAACAACCCTCCGCTGGCGCCGTCACCAAAGAGCAAAGCCTCGCCGCGCGACGCCGTTAAATCGTCAACACTTCTTCAAAAAGCAAAAGTATCTCATATCATGCTTTCTCCATGTCCTTCCCTTTGTCCTTGTTCTTACTCGCATGGCAAAGAGGAAGAGAGCAATCAGCCGGCACTTTGAGTCAGTCATCCGATATGGAACCGACTACCTGGAATCTATTCCCTGGTTGCTTACCTAGCGTTGCTCTCGAGTAGTCATCTTCAACGGTTGATACACTTCCAGAGAAAGGACCACAATCTGCTTAGAGAACAGCTAAGACGAGTAAAAATGAAACATCAATCTTGTGTATCATCAGCAAACGCAACAACTGCATATGCTGAGTCATCCTCTAACCCTCTTCAAATATGAATTGGAAAGATTGAACAAAGAAACAGGTCATCACCTCCACCTCGTGCTTGCCTGCCATGTGTCTGAATCCTGAAACCGCTCATGGTCTTATTTTCAAACTTAAGATCAAGCCTCGATGGCCCTTGAAGAAATCACAAGTCCAATTCAAAATCAAGTGTTCACCACCCTTGAATCAAATTCAACTCCAGATAAAAGGAGTAAGTTCAGACCTTCGGAGGAGACCAAAAGAATCCTCCAGCCCAGTTCAAGATTAAGCCTGTGGAAAATCTTCCAGTCGAACTCAAGATCAAGCCTCGATGGCCCTGGAAGAAATCACATGTCCGATTCAAAATCAAGTGTTCACCACCCTTGAATCAAATTCAACTCCAGATAAAAGGAGTAAGTTCAGACCTTCGGAGGAGACCAAAAGAATCCTCCAGCCCAGTTCAAGATTAAGCCTGTGGAAAATCAACAATTGGAGGAAACCAGAAAATCTTCCAGTCGAACTCAAGATCAAGCCTCGATGGCCCTTGAAGAAATTTCCAGCCCAATTCAAGATCAAGCCTCGACGGCCCTTGGGTTGACATCTACATTAAGGGACTTCAAAACGCATCTTCTACACGTGACAAGCACATGTCTACGACGCGCCTTGAAGTGGGGGCATTTGTAGACATCGAAATTTCAGTAAAATAAATGTTAACCAATGTATTAAAATTACAACATCCATTTACTTCACCAACCTCACACACTTACTTCACCCACAACATCCACTTACTTCACCTACAACATCCACTTACTTCACCTACAACCTCCACTTACTTCACCTACAACCTCCACTTACTTCACCAACCTCACACACTTACTTCACCTACAACCTCCACTCACTTCACCAAAAAAATGAATGGTGGTGATTCATTCTCAAAACCTTTAAATAGGCTTCTCCATCAAGAGGAATAGAACCAAGAAAACCAATTCACAAATACATTTCTCTACTCCCAAATTGGAAGAGAATTCCCCAAATCCTTGAAGCTTTGAAACTCCAAAGCTCTCAAGCATCCAAATTCCCAAGAATTCCGAAGGATCAAGAAAGCACTATTCGTTCTTCGTCAAATCCTCCTTCAAGATCAAGCCCCAATGGCCCTTGAAGAACTCCCACCATCTCAAGATCAAGCCCCGACGGCCCCTTGAAGAAAGTGTTCATCATTCATCATCCGTTCATCCTAAGATCAAGCCCCGACGGCCCTTTGGATCAACAACCTCAACAAACCCATACACCCATTCTTCAAGATCAAGCCCAACGCCCCTTGAAGATCCGTTCAACAACTGTTCATCCAAGATCAAGCCCCGACGGCCCTTGGATCAACAAACAAATCCACACATCTATTCTTCAAGATCAAGCCCAAAAGCCCTTGAAGAAAACCAACTGTTCATTCAAGATCAAGCCTCGACGGCCCTTGAAGAAAACCAACCGTTCTTCAAGATCAAGCCCAAAAGCCCTTGAAGATCCGCTCATCCATCAACATTCAAGATCAAGCCCCGAAGGCCCTTGAAGAAACTTACAATTGTTCATCCAAGATCAAGCCTCGACGGCCCTTGGATCAACAAATCTACATCTTACGGAGATAGAATCAGATGACCAAATTTAAGAGAGATCGTAACCCCAAAAATCATTAAACACAAAAATATTATTTTGTGCCACGTATTCTTGTTCCTCGTCGTCAGGAATTTTTCGTGTTCACAAATGCCATCACTTGTCCATATATATTATATGCACACCACATGCATGTCATATGTATAGTACATGGACATGATATGCACAGAACTGGAGATAGAGCAACGAGCTGCTTTTCGCATTAAGAAGAAACTTTAACGGCAACCTATTTGTATAGTGGCTACAATTAAAATATAATTTTATAATGGCAGTTTGAAAAGTCTTGTTACGTATATCAATCACCGCTTAACCGTGCACATGGAAAACATGCTACTCATTTTCGTTATTTCATAGACACACATGATCCTTAACATCCTCTAAGCTTTTTCTTAATTTAGTTTTTCACCGAGGCCAACTAGCTTGTGATCATACTTGCTAATTTCTGGGGCACAACATATGTGCATCATAACTAGTGAACATTCCTACTTCTCATATTAAAATGTAGCCATACACACCATATGCACATTACAGAAAAAATTTCACAAATTTCTACAATTGAATACTTGAACCAGAAATTGTTCCATCTTAGTTTTGTAGCACATCAAAACTTGAAATTTATTCTACAACCCATAGGCCCCAACATGAAACACAAACCCTAATTTAACTTCTAAGTTTTAATTCATCTTACAAACAACTCATTTATTCCATAAATCAATGATGAAGGAACTTGGAACTAAACACCCTACCTTACTATGCTTGCTGAAGCTTCAGTCGCCAAAAAAAATAGAACTTTTTGGCCAAAACAGAAAATATGGTACAAAACCCAGCTCACTCTTCTCACCTTTCTTTGGACTTCCCTCTCTTCAAAATCGAAGCTCGGAAATTTGAGCTCAGCCCAGAAACCCAGAGCTCACAGAGCTCTCTCGACATCCCTCTCTTCCAAATGAGAAAAGTGATGTAATGGGCTTCTGATTTTTAGTATTTATATGTGGGTATTTTAGTAATTTCGATTGTATGCATGGTGTGCATGACTTGTGCATGATCGGTTTGTCCTATTTCTGTCCTAAAATTAAGAAATTGTCTAATTTTGGGATGTTTCCCTATTTTTAAATTATCAAGAACTTCAAAATTCAACTATTATAATTGCACAAATGAACTACTCAAGTTGAGATGAGAGGTTTTTGGAGACGTCCTTTGGCATTGTTGTTGATGTTAAATGTATTGTCCATGTCTCTCGCAACGTTGCTGGCAATATCGTTCTCAATTCGCTCGACATATTGTTGAAGGCACTGTTCCGATCTGCAACGTTGTGGCATTGCTCACTAATGTTGTTTGTGATGATCAAAATAACACCAAACACTTTGTTGTTTATAATTCGCAAACTACCCCTTCAACTTGCTCCCAACAAGTGCTTGCTTCCACATTGCTCTGACATTCTTCTCGCAATTAGCTCCGACAGAATTTTTCCATTTCGGATGTTTAGTGTTTTTTAATGCCACATTTTGGGCCTCATTTGATGTTGATATGGTCATACAATGTGGGGATTTCTTGGCTGATCAGATTCTTTGTATTAGAATAGGAATGTATTTTATATTGTTTCCTAGTTTTTATTATAAGACCTAATTTAGGTAGGACTTTAATTTATGCACATTATAAATACTTAGCTGGGTCTTATGCTAAGTTTTAGACGTGATATTGCATTGTCAAACTTGGTTGCAGGATTTTGGACCAATTTCAACATATTTTACAAGGGTGTTTTCTATCTTTCTTCTAATAATATTTTGTTTTTCAATTATAAATACATGTAACTAATTCTAGTTTGTTAGGGCAAGGTTACGAGTCTTAGCATGAATATGTAGTTTCTTATTAGTTTACTTATGAAATTATGCATGCATACTTTGAATTATTAATCATTGTGTTTAAACCGTCTACATGTCTTAATGCTTAGCTACCACTAGGATGTTTAGGTAAGTAATTTGATGTAATTAATGTTGAAACATCACCATGAAATTGAGTAGGACTTCTTGTGATTGATAATTGTAATTTCACTTAAGGCGAACATCACACTCTTAAAGGTTGCATGGCTTTTCAAAAGGTTTTCACAATACTTAATGAGTCTTTCATGTTCATATTTGATTTGAACATTACACACTGATTGCATGTTAGATATACATTCTAACTTGAACATCATGAGCCTAACCTTCAAAATTGCATGTGTTAACTCATAAATAATGAATAGGATTATATAGGATTGTTAATGGTGACGGTAAAAATCTAATAACTTTACATTTGATTTTTCCAAACTATTTTCTTTTATTTTTGCTGCCAAGCTTTACTAAAATTATTTTCAATTATTTTACTTTCTGTCTGTACTTTCAAATTCACAATTTCAAATCTTTTTAAAATCCTATGTTAAATAGTTAATTGAGAATTGATTTTAAATACAAGTTATTCATATCAATTCTTGTGAAGAACCTGCATTGAGCCATTTATATTACAATAACCTTATTCTCTTGCTAGTACTTTTATTTTTAACTCTATTTTCATAGGTAGTAAAAATTAGATCACCTCTCTCAGTGATCTTGACATGATCAAGACTAGTGGAAGACCGAATACACAGAGGTGCAGACGCTACCATTAATGGAGCAGAATCAGTAACCAGCGTTACATTCTAAAACACAATCTTAACATCACTATGCGACCAGGGAAAAATAGAGTATATAGAAGATACCACTACCCTGTGATTAGTACATCATCAATAGTTTATGATGATGGAATTGGAAGCCTAGAGAATTTCCAAATGAGGCTTCAAAAAGCCCACATTAGCAATTACAATAAAAAAACAAAGTTTTAGTGTTTTCCAATCGAAATCTCAATTCCTATGTGGCATGATATGGATTGACATTAAAGATGGTTGTTGTCAAATTTGACATCAATTTCAAATCTATTTTTAGCGATTAATAAGTGTTTTTTTTTACTATTTTTATTATCATTTTTTGTTCTAAAAATGCTTATTACAATTATACAAAATAAGTAATGCAATAAATAATAGTTTAAATTGACATTTCAAGTGGGGAACAAAATTATAAAAAAAAATAAAAAAAAATCAAAGTACAACGTACGTCTTCAAACTTAAATTGTTTGAAATTTGACATCTCATTCGAACATGACCTCTTGACTTCTCACAAATGATTTTGATGATGTAGTACTTGCACTCAAGGTTCTAAAAGACGCTAGGCACTAGTCGGGCGGCGGGTTGGAGCCTAGCGGTTAGGCGGGGCCTAGGCGAACTAGGCGGATTTAAGTAAATTTATTATATTTCATGTAAATAAGTGTCTGTTTATACTTAAAATATATATAATTTTATCATAAACTACAAAATAGAATGACATATATATATATATATATATATATATTATGAAGTATTATAACATAATGAAAATATAAGGAACAAGCACATAATGTGTGTTCATTTAATTATTCAACTAGTCTCTTACAACTTATTGAAAAAATAAAATGCAAAAATAAAAGTTATCTGTTTTTTGTTTAAGTGAGTCACAACTTAGGCAGGTGCCTAGGAGGTCTAGGCGCCCTTTGTTAATTTTCAAACGCCTAAGCATTAATCGAGACTATGACCAGCTGCCTAGCACCTAGGTGGCGCTAGGCAGGAATTTTTAAAACAGTGTTTGCACTACAAGCTTAAAAACCACAAATGATTTTGATGATGCAGTATTTGCACTACAAGCTTAAAAACCACATGTCAACATGTAATGAATCAGTTTAATGTAGTAATTTGCGCGTTCTCTTTTCTTCCTGCACTTCTCTTTTTAAGAGGATAAATAAAAAAGAATCAACAAACAAAAACACGAGCAAAAACAGAGAATAAATAAAAACTGATTAAAACGGAGAAGAACAAAGCGTGAAGATCACAACCCTAAACTACTTAGCAATTTCATTTGCATAACTCAAAGAAATAAGAACTCATTTATTTAGTTTTTTAAATGGCACAAAGCTAGAACTGTTTAAGCCTTTCCACACACAAAAAGCTCACTCTACATGAGCCCTAATTCAAAAGTATTCCAGCACAGCCGACCAGTGCTACTACTGATCTCTGCTTACACTACTTTTATTATTACGTCCCATATGACGTAGTACTTATACACATTAGTCTCTCTCTGCATTCGTATTTCTTCCCTACTAATATTACTTAGATATCTTAACTAAACAAGTTAATTAGATTACGCCAGCAAACTCCAAAGTTGAAGACAACGGATGGCTTCTCCCTCTTCCCTTCTTAGTTGGCACAAAGTAAGATTCCTGCTGCTCGCCAAAGATTCTTTCCATCTCTTGCCCAAATGCTAGCTGCTTAGCCTCCCTATCCATCTGCTGCATTATGTTATCCTTTTGCCCTGCATTTACAACAATCCAGATTACATATAAAACTATTAGTTATACAATTAACCTCGCCTCATTCGTTTTACGGTGGAATCTTAACTTCAGAGTTATTTCTCCTTATTTATTTGTCGAGGACAATTTGATATATATACTTGACATATATACAAAGATATCTCATTAAAACTACAAGCTACTAGTACTGGTCTAGCTAGTAAGTAGGAGGTTTCAGGTTGAAATCCCCACCCCCCCCAATATAAATAATATCGTTCTATAAAAAAATAAAAATTGTACAATTAAACACACCCGATTGGTTAAAAATTGTAATTAATTAGCAGTAATACTGTTTCTGGCTTGATTAGTCTACCTGCAAGGAAGTTCCTCATGTTGTTTTGGGCATTGAGTCCGAATCCCAGGATTCGGATGTTCTGGTTTTGGTTGCCATTGTTGTTCTGGGCAACAAAGGCAACAGGATGACCAGCTGGGACAACGAAAGCATCACCAGGTGACAGCTGAGCAGCGACCTTCGTGAAACTTCCACTGTGCTCTCCCTGCTCTTGTTGTTCCATCATCTCTTGGCCTTGCATTTGGCTTGCCAAGTGGGGGCACGCCATTTCGACACGTACATTTCCTTCCACAACGTACATCAAGAATGTAGCTTCCGAATTAAAGCGTGGCACCATCATAGTTTGCTGCAAAAATTTGATTAGAATTTCATTAGCCACAGGTACTAATCAAAATTAGCATACAATAAAATTACATTAAGGCAGGTTTATGCCTGGCCTATTGGATTTAATTAAAGAAAATAGGCTGAAAGGAGAATTTTTCAAATTCCAATTGCTGAAATGATCCAAAAATATGTCGTCGATCAAATATTGATGGCATATTAATGAAATCTCGAAAATTGATCATTTTCAGCAATTGAAGATTTGTATTTTCATCATTTCAACTGATTTCCCTTTAATTAATTTGTTTTGTGATATATGTTTGCGTTAGCATTACTTGGTTCATCTCTATGCAACTGACTGAGACATCCATGTCCTGGAACTGATTGAATTCTTCAGGGCGAGCCTCAAAGAACTGGCCATAGTTGTTGGAGTGCACAGGTGTTTGTTGTCTCAGATTGAACGGACCCTGAGACTGTCGGCGTCCTTCACGCCTGGCTGAAGAAGGACGTTGACTCAATGCCTCAAGTTGCTCTTTTGGGGCTCTCATGACTATGCGTGGGCCCCCTTGTTGGCCCCTTTGTTGTCTAAAGCCCTGCTTTAGCTGCTCTCTTGGGGTCTGATCAAATAGTTAATAGTTGTTAATTAGAGCCTAACTAATTTAGGTGAACAAATGAAATCAAATAAAGGGTATAGGACAAAAATTAAGATTTGTGGAAGGCAGATTCAAGAATGTCATTGCTGAAAACGCTGAAGTATGTATGACTCGGGATTTCCAGAACCAGCAGGGAAGAATTCCTGCAAAAAGTTGGGCACTGTTTTAAGTTGCCAACCCCAAATATTAACTAGAACAAAATTCAAGTTTTTGTGTGGAAATTTAAATGGGTTTGTGGGTAATTAATAGCTGAAAAATATAAAAATAAAAAAATACCAAAACAAATATTGATGAAACGAAGTGATGATTGGTTACCTCAAATCGGCCAGGACTGTTGACAGAGCGGATGAGCTTTGCAATTTGAAGAGGTTCATCATTGTTATTGTTAATTAAGTAGGTAGTAGCCCCTGCAGGAACTCTAATCACATCTCCATGTTCCATGTTGAAGGACTCCTTTCTATCTTTCATCAGAAGAGTACAGATACATTGTCCTGAAATCGCAGAGTAAAGAAAATATGAAGATATTAGAGCTTATGATAATATAACTTCATCTAAGAAAAATGATTGGGAATGGAGGACTAACTCACCGTTGAGAACAACGAAAATCGCTTCAGCATCACAATGGTGTGGGAGAACAAAAGTGTTAGGCATTGCCTCCAAGATGGCCAAGCGGTAGTTCTTAATGCCGCGAAGAAGCTCACTCTTTCCGAACCTCTCAAGCACATGAAGACTGCCTTCATTGGACTGGAACCGTGACTGAAACATCTGTGATGGGAAGTAGAAGGGATTGTTCCTCTGACCCCCAATCATCTGCTCCTCTTCTCTTTGTCCATTTGGGTTCTGATGAACTCTTCCTGTGCTGCCTCCCTGCTGCTGCTGTCCTTGTTGCCTCATTTGATCTTGGCACTCTTGAAGACACTGATGCTGCTTTTGGCCACGCTGCGATTGGCAACGCTGTTGACATTGCTGTTGTCCCTGTTGCCTCATTTGATCTTGGCATTCTTGCATACACTCGTGCTGCTTTTGGCCGCGCTGCGACTGGCAACTCTGTTGACAATGTTGTTTCTCATATTGTTGTTGTCCTTGTGTCCTTGTTGCCTCATTTGATCTTGGCACTCTTGCAGACACTGATGCTGCTTTTGGCCACGCTGCGATTGGCAACGCTGCTGACACTGCTGCTGTCCCTGTTGCCTCGTTTGATCTTGGCATTCTTGCATACACTCATGCTGCTTTTGGCCGCGCTGCGACTGGCAACGCTGCTGACATTGCTGTTGCTCATATTGTTGCTGTACTTGTTGTCCTTGTTGCCTCATTTGATCTTGGCACTCTTGCAGACACTGATGCTGCTTTTGGCCACGCTGCGATTGGCAACGCTGCTGACATTGCTGCTGTCCCTGTTGCCTCATTTGATCTTGGCATTCTTGCATACACTGGTGCTTCTTTTGGCCGTGCTGCGACTGACAAAGCTGCTGACACTGCTGCAGCTCATGATGGTTAGAAACATAACTTTCTAACTCCCCACCTTGTCCTCCCTCAATTTGCTGGCGGCAAATCTTCTGGCATATCTCCGACGACTGAATGATCTGTTGGCATTGTTTGTGGCACTGCTCGAACTGACGTTGCTGGATGCACTGCCTTTGACAATGTTCCAGCGGGACCCGAGTTCCCTGCTTCTCACACTCCTGTCGGCATTCCTGACCATGAGATTGGCTGTACCACACCAGCTCGCCAGCAACCGGAGGACCCGACCAGGGCCCCATATTCTTGCATCGGGCCAAACATGCGGAGCGCTTTGGTAGGCCTTGGAAGTCCATACATTCTTGTTGACATTGCTGGTCTTTATCTAGACCAAGAGTGGAAGACACAGAGAAAGCAAGGAAAAGAGAAGACACCAAGAACAAGAAAGGAAGCCAAGCGTTGGAATTGATCACCATGGTTGCTAAATTTCTTTAATTTTATGCTTCTGTGGGAAGAATGGCTTAAAGGGTTCGCGCATTTATACAAGATTAAAGGCTGAGCGTGCATGTAAATTTGTACGTTTGTCCATACACATTACATGCAAGGTGACTAGTGTCGATGGCGAAATCTTGACGTGTCAAGTTTTTGAAATTCAAACGGCAGGGTATCCGAGGCGATTTGTCCAAACTTGATCTTCACATGGGTGCGAAAAAAGGACAAATATATGGTTTCAGAAATCGTGGATGTATGTGGAGAAAATGGTGAGGAAGTGTGAGACTTTACGGAGAGGACAGGGTTTGTTTTTTCGTTGTGGCATTTTGATATAGCAGGTCGGGGGGGGGGGGGGGGGGGGGGGGGGGGGGGGGGGGGAACGTGTTGAGGTGCATGTAAGTGAGAAGACAGGAATCGGAAGTGGGTTGGTGGACGCGGCGATGCTCATCCATAATTTGGATATTGACGGATTACTTTTGGTGGTGGTAGAAAAAGCCAAAAGGGTGCTGCTGAGTCTGCAGAAATGGCGACTTCTGCTGCGGCGAAACTAACACAAATTGATAAAAAGTCTTAATGGGGTAGGCAGGGCAAAGGCCAAAAAAGTTTATTGCTTTAATTTGAACAAAATCGTCGCCAAAACATTAACAGGAAAAATCTTATTATTATTGGAATCCTTGATGCAAGTGATATTGACGCCAGAAATCATAAGTGGTGGATTGTGGTGGATATAATATTTCTCTTTAATTCACAATGACGGTTAATTTAGACGAATTTTGTATACATTATCATATTTTTCTCAAAAAAAGAGAAGTTAAAAACTAAAAATATGGGCGCAGGAATTGAAAGGGTCTTTAGAATTGGCTGCCACTTGGCATAGGCATTTGCTTGTGTTGTGCCAAAAATTGACTCATTTTTTTTTTTTTTTTTTTTTTTTTTTTTTGAAACGATAGATTTTGTTAGATTATCAACAAAGTTTAAACTTACGTCAAAATTTGACTAATTAATTATCATGATGTGTTCACAACTTTCAACAAAAAACTAATAAATCTCAACAAAAAATTATTGAAATTAATAAATTGGCAAACGAGTAAACTTGTCATTATCCCTCATTATCCCTCATTATCCCTTTACCCTCTCTTGGCCGAATTGCAATGTTGAAAGCTGCTTCAAGTTCAAGTTATTCATTCCCATTGATGATTAGAAAAAGGAGTATTTCACCGGTTTCTCTCTGAACTTGTACTTCTTTGCCAATTTTTGCTTGAATTTTTATTTTGATCAATTTTCCTTGATACAAAATTATAAACTACTATACACATTCTCAAATTATAAAAATACAAAATACCATTTGTCATTTTCGGTTTATAAAAAAGTTATTCAAAAATCATTTTGTAAAATTTTTATAAGAATACACCCGAGTTTTTTATTTGCTAGAGTGTTGTTAACATTTGGGAGCAAAAAAGAAAACAAAAGGATATCCCATAATTGTATGAGAAAGCCCCAACTTTCAACGAAAAAGAAAAATAGCTAGAAGAAAGCTCCAAAGCTCTTGAAGGCCCAATTCCATACAGCCAACCAAACGCGGCATTAGATTTTATTACTTGCACTCCAAACAAAATACCATGAGGGTTGCCGTAATACAATGGATGTGTAGAGAAGCTTTCCTGCCTTTGGACTCCCTTCCCCTCTCCTCTTGTAAGTGCCGTTTTTGCCTTTTATTGATGAATCTCTTCTTCCAATCTCATATTTTCCCTCATTCTCTTTTATTTGCTCATATAGACCCTTTGATTTCCTCACTTAGTGATCAATGTCATAGAAGTAGGTGTTGTTGCAGCAGAGAGATAGAGTGATTTGTGCTCGAGAGAGTCTGAGAGTTGAAAAGAAGAAAAACACAAACCCAATAGGTTGATCATAACCCTGCCTAGCCACCCAGCGCCCGCCTAGGCCGTCCAATCTCCCACCTAGGTCGCGCTCCTGTCTACTTCCTTTCCCGTTCTCACTCGATTACGGCTTATTATCGGGGGCTAAGCACCGTCTATCGGCTAGGTGCTGTCTAGGCCAACTGTTAACACTCAAAACTAGGAGGTCAACAAAGACTAGTAAGGTTAACTCTTAGTGGGTTTAGGAATATAAAATTAAAAATTTGACAACATGATTTCGTGGTTCACCCTAAGAAACGATCTACATCCATTATAGTGATCTAATATATATATATATATATAATTTGATATGAATTACAATAGCTTTGTAAACAAAGTAGTGAAATTTTACTCTTCAAGATCCAAACGCTTAGTCTTCGGCCTATTTATATAGGCCTTGAGTGAACCTCAAAAGTAAGGTTTTAAAAAATGTTAGGCGCTAATCGGGCGGCAGGCTGGAGCCTACCGCCTAGACGGGCTAGATGAATTTAGTTAAATTTATTAAATATTGTATTAATTAATTAAATTTACTACATAATATATAAATAAACAATGTTATTTCAAAAGAATATATTATATTATAAATAAATTATACTTTGCTACTAACTTTGTAACATATTTATGTATACTATAGGTAAGGTGGGAGTTTTAGGTTAATAGTTGGTGGAAAACGGGTGGGCCCTTAAAAGAGAAAATAAAAGTTATAAGAAAGATGGTGGGGTCTTTAAGAGAGATAAACAATTGAATATTTTAAAAAAAATATTGAATATTAAAAACAAAAAAGAAAAGTCAGCAAGGTAAACAAATTTTGGCCGAAACGACGACGTGTGGATCATATTAAATAAACACGACACCCAAATCATCTTCTTCTCCACGAGTCCCATCGGCTCTGCATCTAAGAATTTTTAGATTCCGGCAAAGTCCTTCACATAGCCCCACTTAACCCCGTCTTGCCCCACCTAGACCCACCTAACCCCGCCCAAGCGGCCGCCTAATAAGATTAATTTCGTAACCGAATAGGGATTAATCACGATGACGACTGACACTTAAGAGCATGTCTAAAGGAGATGTCAAAATGTTCAAATCAACACTAACAGTAAAAAAAAACAGTTGCAATATCTTTCAACCGAGAAGCGAAAGCTGATGTAACATGACATGAAATAGCAGCTCTCACCTTTGTTGTCAATTTGACAGCAATGTTAAATATTTTTTTATTAATTTTTTTATCAAATCTAGTTATCGGCGAGGTTGAGGACTGTGAGCATCTTGAGGTTGCCAATATCGGTCGGAATCTCGCTCGAAATCTTGTTTCCGACGAGACCGAGAACTCGAAGGTTGGAGAAGGTGGTGAGGCATTGGGGGATCTCGCCGGTGACTCCCTTCCAGTCGGCGAGAACGAAGGTGGTGAGAAGGTCGAGGCTGCAAATTTGGGGCGAGATCGATGCTGACATGAACCTGGACTGACTAGATTTCATGAGTATGGGATCCTCCGATTCGCCTCGGAGATTAATGTTGACGACTCTGCCGATTGTGGGATCGCAGCTGACCCCGTACCAGTTTACGCAGCAATCGGTTCCGACCCAGGAGTTGAAGATTCCCAATGAGGAATCGATGAGTCTGGTTCTGATGGATTGAAGTGCTCCTAGGTCTTACGGGGAACAAGAATAGCTCATAGTTGAGACAATGGCAAGGACTGTCACTGAGATTAGGAGCAACCTCATCATCTTCATGGTAGAGAGAGAGAGGTTCTATCTCGCTGTTCACTTGATAAGAGTGGATGGATGTCTGTGACTGTGTTATTGCGAGAGAGAGAGAGAGAGAGAGAGAGAGAGAGAGAGAGAGAGAGAGAGAGAGAGAGAGAGAGAGAGAGAATGGGCATAAAATAATAATTTAATAAAATAAAAAGAAAAGAAAATAGTTTAATAAAATAATATTTAATTTGACATATCGAGTGGAGAACAAAATTTTAAAATATGTCAAAATGCCATATAGGCTATCAAATTCAAATTTTATGTTTAAAATATGACATTTCTTTTGGAGATGCTCTAATGCTTAGATGGCCGTCTTTTCGAACACTGCTTAAAATTCATGGGCCTTTAAATATCATATTGCCTTATCATTTAATGGCCCAAATATGTAGATACGACCTATAAGCTATTCCTCCATTATCCACTTGACAAATAGAGAGGAAGTGACATTTTCGCAGAGTTAATTGCATGGTTTTTCGAGTCGACACGTACCGAGCTCACCACTTGGCTACAAGTGGTTGGAAAGCACTTTAACCAAGTGCTAAACGTTAGACCTGGCATTCGTGTCGTGTTTTTCATGTTCGTGTCATTTTCGCGACATCCCCGATATCTTAACGGATCGTGTCATGTAACACCCTTTAAAGTAAACAGGTAATATGACCCGACCCAATAATATTATCAGGTAATATGACTCAACCCATTACTCATTAAGGAAAATATATTTTAAATCAATAAATAATGAAAATGAAAAACATAATTTGACCCCAAAAATTGAAAACATAATACTAAATTTGTATATGTATATCACATTGTCACATAAATATTACTTCAAAACATAAAAACAACATTTATCTTTTAAGTATTACATTCCCCAACATAAGAGTCTAGTGAAAAAACATTAGTATATTACTACAAAATACCAAATGTTTAAGGATATGCAAAATGAAAGGAGTTGCGTTTCAAGGTTGATGAAACCTTACACGTTTTTGACAATAAAACCCTTCAGATTTCATCAATCATCAAGGAAAATGATATTGGTTTATTTTGAACTCCCTTAAAAATACTATTCATTAGGGTTTGTATAGTTTTAAAAATTCAAACGACGATGTACCCATCTTCAAAGCGTAGAGGATACGATCACAAGCGCTTGCATATTATTTCATATTTTTCACATTTGTAAATTAATTATTATATTTTTTAAGGTCCTCCCTCTTACTTAATTTCTGCCTTCACCCTATTAATGAGACATGACTGATAATAAAGGATAACTGAGTCTTTGGTGCCAAGTGAATGAGAAATGGCGGCAAAGGCGTGGGGGACATTGGAGACAGTACACGATAAGGATAGAGGATGAAACCCATCCTTATAGGGGCATTAAAAAAGCAAGAAATCATTACGTAAGTTATAAATTTGATAGAAAGTAGGAGCAAAAACACAAAATTAAAAACCAAAATTTTCATCAGTAAGGGGAGCAACATAGAGATTTCGAAGTTCAGGAATAAGAAAGACATTATGAAGATGAAATTTAGTAGGACCAAGAGTGAGAGAAAAGGTATCAGGAATAAGAAAGACATTATGAAGATGAAATTTAGTAGGACCAAGAGTGGGAGAAAAGGTATCAGTATGAGTAACATTCATGGCATCACCATTGTCCATATAAACCTGGGTTGGACCATTGTAAGGTTGAGAAGCAGAAAAGATGAATGATTGTCTAGTCATATGATGAGTGGCACTGGTATCAAAATAATATTTTGGATCATGCGGGTGTAAAGTGTGAGTGCCAACTAAAGGTGGGAAAAGGTGTGGATCCAAATGATCAAGGAGGGCATGCGGCTTGTGTGGCCTGCAGCATCATTGGTCTTGGATGCACATTAAGAGGAGGCCTGCTGTTGCTGAAAGTGGGGCAAGAAAGTTGACCATGGGGCCTGCTGGGCAAATACTGGGTTGACGCAGGAAGCTGTGCTCTTGCGGGAAAGGGCGTCAGGGATGGTATCCTACTATCCTAGATGTTATTAGAAACGTCCAATTTAGTTAGACTATCCAACTTCCCAACCTCTATTGGAATGAACCTGCATATTGATTATTAGACAAGTCCAAACTCCGTTAACTATCATGTCCTTAGGTATATGGTTGATCAGAGCTTCAATGGAATTTTGAATTCCTGCAAGCAAAATCCAAATTACAGAAATTGAAAATTGATAAAAGAGAAAACCTGTTCACACACAAACTAAATAATACAGGAATCCGTACACAATTCGGATACAAAAGTAGTGGCGCCAAATCGTATCTTAACCGTTAATGGAAAAGAATCCTAACGAATTATCAACAAAAATATATACCTTCTCCATATCTATGAAGAATTAAAAGAAACTCGTATACAACCCAACTCCACCGCTTTCTTACACTTTTCTTCTTCTTCATGCCAAAACCCTAATTCTAGTTTGCTAGCTCTGAAGCTCTAAACGTAAAGAGCTTGCATCTTGAGCATTATACCCTAAACCCTACTCCCTACGATTTCGGCTTCCAAAAGTATTAAAATCCGATTCTTTTGTTCTTCATCCACTATTCTTAACAAAACCCAGAACCCAGTTGCAACCAATATTGGCGTCAAAACGGTCTCGTATTGTCCCCTCATCGACAATACAGCCTCAGAGACCAAATATCAAACAGCTGGAGCAACAGCCTCTGCCTCAGCCTCGACGGAGTATCTTTACGTTGAATTCGCCAATTGTGGAGACAAATGGCTTCGTATCTAAGAAGCCGCCTCATGAAGGGTTCAGGGCTTTTCTTAAATGTTGTTCCTTGTGCAAGGAGAAACTCAGACAAGATAAAGAGGTTTACATGTATGGGTACGTATCAAGTATTTTCTTAACTTTGTTTCTATTTTTGTATTCTAATTCGGTTTTCTTGCAAATATAATTTAAAATATTGATTTGATTCCCCCAAAAACTGTTAATATTTATCTCTGTCTTTAGTCTAATTCTATTTTATAAGTTATTCTTCAAATATAATGTATATCAATACAAATTATTATTATCACGAAATACAAGTAGGTGGCACCTCTAATGATGGTGTGTGATAAACAAATAATGTGATTCACTTAGCATTACTGTAACTTGTGTATAAATTTTCTTGCCAGCCAATAGTATATATAATTAAGAAATTAGGTACAGAAATTTGTTTTTGACTGATTGGTAATAGACGCCAGGATATTATGCATTTTTAGCAACTTTCTGAAATGTTGCACTTTTCCCTTTGTTTGTTTGATGCATCGAAACGACGGGGTTTTAAACTTACATTAACATTTGAATTGAAATTTTGATGATTCAGATGCCTAACTGCATTTTGCTCCCTTAAATGGCGAGACGATCAGATGGCGTTGGACAGGTTGAACAAAAAAAATTGATGCAGAGCGTAAAGTAAAATGACGGGCATTTTTAGGTAATTCAAATGCAGCAAAGCAATGAAAGTTCAATTTTGTATGCAGAAGGAGAAGGTGCTTTGGAATTTTTGCAGTCAGCTGGCAATGTAGACTATAGTGTAGTAGGAAAAGTTGTTCTAACAAATCTTTTGGTAACTTGGCATGTTAATTGTCAATCTGTTTCTTCAGAAACAGAAATTAAGATGCTTAATAAGCTACAATTTTCATTAATCAAGGGAAACCTGCCACTTTACTAATCGTTTTTTTGTGGCAATTTAGATGGGAATTTGTTTATTTCTATTTAATTATATGATGGATGTATACAGCTAAATGTGGATTTGTAATACTCTCTTCCAAATTTCCAGTTCCACTTCAAATACTTTGAAACCCTACTGCTTTGGATTGGACATCAACTTTGCTTTGGTTATATGTAGAAAATATCCACTGGATCTGTACAATCTTTGAAGCTTTATTGGTGAACGAGCTAATTTCAAAGGGTTGCTTGAGAATTACTCGTGTTTGCCCAAATCTTATGGTGTGGTTGCTTTGTTATTTAAAGTAGCGCCATCAGGATTTAATTTTTATACTGAATAGCTAGCACTTGTTTATCCATTTCGAATAGAAAATATTATGCGTCACTGAGTGCGTCTACATCTCTTATAACATTGATAAACACAAAAGTGTATACATTGGTAACATGTTGGAATTTGCCCATTTTCAAACATAATCAAAATTTGTTCACTATTGCAAAAAGAAGGTATGTCAAAAATTCATTTAGACAGTGCATGGTTCTGTGTCGTAAGGTGGTCCGGCAGCTCCTAGTGGTATGGTTTGTGACTCCAGAATGCCTGTGCTATCTGATATAAATCGTAGTGGTGGTGGTTAAGTGATACTAAACTCAATTTCTTTACCACTACCAAATGTGTGGGTTATACGTGTACACCACATTAGCAAACTAACAGAAATTGTAACGGAGTAATTTACGAGACTAATGAATCTAATAATTTTAATTCGATGAACAAATTTAAAGTAGGGTTTCCAGTTTAGGGGGTAAAATGCTCCAATTTTGAGACCTCCGAAAAATAAAAAGACCAAGCCATGTTTTGCTGCTGCTAGTTTGGTTTTGGTGCTTCTGACTGTTGTGTTTCAGACACTGAACAGCAACATACAGAAGGGGTGCTGAATCTGCTGATGGATAGAGAAAAGAATTTTTAAATCATGACTTTTCGACATAAACTGCCAAGCCTGTAAATTTTGGTTTGCTTGTCAATTCCTTGAGCAGGAAGTACACTAACTTTTTCAGTAAAATATTTACCAAGACCCAGATATCTATCAACCCCATAAGCCTCCTTTATTCTGTGCTAGCTCTGCTCCCACTTTAGTAAATAAATATTCATCAATATTCTTTTTATTTACTTATATCAAAAAGTAGAAAAAATAACTCAAATAATATATTTGACATAAGCATTGCTTGACTCTTTACCGTTAAGAGAGATTGCAAATTGAAAAATGACTCATACGATAACGATCAAGCTTTATCCTACCAAATTGAGTACTGGTTTGGTGCTGAGATGCTTTTATAAAAAGTGGGTATAAAAAAAAAGCTAAGCTCAAAAAGGTGCTTGGTAAACACTTAAAAATAACTTATTTTCATAGTTTTGAGTGAAAAAAAAATTGAAAACATGAAGTAGCAAAAATGAGCTTTGAAAGACTGGCTTCTTTTCACCAAAACACAGATGAATAGTGTTCATTAAAAGAAACTTCCAAATTCCCAAACCTACCCTCACCCATCTCTTCGTTGTTACTCAATTTCAAAACATCCACAACTCAAATTTTTCATATGCTGCACGTAATTCTCGTCTACCACAAGATTTACAAAATTTCGATAAAATAAAAACCCTAATTTCAAAATTTCACTAATAAAATGATTGAATTTCGAGGATGTAGAATCAAAACCTGCAAAACGCTGTTAAAATAGCAAGTATTGCCGAAATTCTCGAGTCTGAAGTATCACTCACCTTTCGGAAGCTGGTCACCGAGAGCCTTCTCGAGTTTGGACCCCGTAGCACCCATCAGACCCGGTCAATACACAATTTAGATTATAGTCAACAACTCAAATCCTCTCTCTCTTCGATTCAAGTCAACGATTCACATCCATGGACAACTGAGTTGGTCACCAAGCTTCTCCCAAATCTCCGTCGAGAGAGCAGGGATTGTGTTCAAGGGATTGCGATTGGTATTGCTGCGGTGGTGGTCTTCGATAAGGGAGTGAAATTTGTTGGCGACCCAGCCTGCCTTAGGATATGGCAGAGAGAGACAGAGATAGAAGGATTAGAGAGGGAGTAGGGGGCGGAAGAGGAAAGAAAATACAGGTTTTGCAAAAGAGGAGAACCGAACCTTGGAGAAGAAAATAGAAAAAAAAATTATGATTCCATAATAAAAGAAAAGATAAAGAGTAATAGTTGTATAGTAAATAGATATTATAAATGTTGGATTATATGTTGAATGTTGGATTATGATTTCTTGTTAAAGATTGGATTATAATTTCTTGTTAAACGTTGGATTATATGTTTAAGATAAAGTTTACAAATATTTTTCTTTTAAAAATAAAATATATTTAGTAATTCACCTTTATTTGTTAAGAAAATTAAATTAATGACACATCTAGTATTATACCCTTTTTTGTCATTTCATAGTCACAACTGTTTTACATAAAAGTTTACCAAACACTTTCAAAAGCACTTTTACAAAAAAGTTTACTAAACACTCTACTGTTTTATTTCACAGCTGCTTATTCTCACAACACAGCAGAAGCAGCTTTTTTTTTCAAAGCACAACAATACCAAAATCAGCTTAAAAAAAAAAAAAAGGAAAAGTTTCTATATATCTACAGTTCAAACCCTGATTAACATATTTATAAGGACAAAACTCCTTATATATAAGTGGCTGATTATTTTCCAAGTTAATTGCACATTTTTCTTTCTTCAATCCTCTTCACATTTTAATAGAATTTTCTTTTCCTTTTTGTTTCTTGGGTGGGGGTTCAAATGCATGCGAAGAAGATTAAACGCGCGCGGCGCGTGTGCACATTTTAGTTTTCGGCATTACGCAGTTTACTCGTTTCTCCATTTAAAATTACCAAGTGATGCTTACTAGAATGTGTAATCATGACAGTTTAGTGAAAACTGGCAAAGACAAATGTGGAAATTCATCCCCACTACAAAAGAAAGAGGAGATCAGTTTCCAAATCATAGCTGCTCATCCATTTTACCTGCCAAACCTGTAAAATCTGACTCATGCTTTCCCCAGTCTGTTTATCACCACATAGTTAAAAGTAAAAGCACTAAGAGTAACTTTTCAGTATAAATCAATTGCCACAACGGTCAGAACAGGAGGCTTTTGGAATTTACTCGTAAAACACCATTGTTGCTCTTTCTATTTTCTTTGCATTTATAACAAAAAGGACGTAAGCAAATCATTATTTTTACTCTTTTCACTTTCATTCAGTCATCATATATTTCCTAATTCCTAAACAAATAAAGAATCATGAAAAATTAAAAGAAAAACATAATCTTTTCCACTTGACGAGTTTTGATTGGCAGAGGTTATCCTGCAAGACAAAATTTCAAAAAAAGTAAGCTTAAGGGAAATTTAATTATTATTTACTGTAAGAACAGAAGTAAAAACACTTTTTAACACAGCTATAGTACCTGATAATTGTGGGTTAAGTGCCTGTTAACTGGATGACCAAATAATCTGACTGCTGAAACTGTTTTTTTTTTTTTTTACTGCTACCAAGTTATGAAACCAACTGTAGTTACTGTACAATTTTCTGTTGATGTGTGGAGTTAACTGATCAAAATTGCAAGATTAGCACCTGGTAAGAGAAGAAAGTAAGATGGTCAAATTAGACAAACCAACCCTTCAAGGATGTACAGAAAAAGCAAGAAAAAAGGTCAATAAAAGAAAAGAAGACTCACCTTTTTCGATTTGTGGGCTAAGGGAGTGCCTCTATCAACCCTACATGGATGTGTTCTTCAAAGTGATTCCCGCCTGCAACTGCAACTGGGGACCAAATTCTAAATAAGAACAAGAAATAAGCAAGAGATATATACTTGTGAAGAAAAAGAGAGAATGAAAAAATTTGGACACTTTCAGGTTTACTAAAGGAGGCATTATTCCTCTCATTGCATGAGTTTTCATTTTTAGGTATATTCAACGGGATAAAAATCTATGTTTGAACCGTCTGATGGGCAAAATACTCGAGTGTGACACATGAAACTATGGTGAAAAAAAAGTCGATTTGATTACGGATCCGTACCAAAAACAAAAGTTGGTACTTGTTCAACTGATATTTCTAGGGTACTTCAATGTATGATATACATTACTGAATTTAACAACTATATGTGCGGTCAAGAATTCAAGGGAATTTAGAAGGATCCCTTATTCAATAGGTATTGGGAACCCTTAGGAACAATTAAATTATTTAACTAGACAAAACCTGCAAGTGTGACGTACACTCAGACGACCATGTGATTTTTGTATCCAGGCATGACACACACAGAACAAACAAGAGAAAGAGAGAGCATACCTGAATGCAGGACCGATGCGGGTCATCATTGTTCCCTCATCCTTCAGAAAAAGTTTAGCTCGGTATATCCATGTGAATATGGAAGAAGCTCCTCAACATCTATCCTGGAACTAGAATAACTCATGCTTTTCTTCAACCGGTTCTGGCTTGACTCAACCTCAGCCCAAAATACGCCATAAACTGGCCTGTGATCTGAGAACCTAGATTCCCCACGGACATACGATAATTGTTGGAGACCTTCGCCATACCACAATATTCGATCACACCTTCACAGATGAATAATCAGCACTTCAAGATTTTGGATAACCAATCCATTTTTATTCAGTTTACACTTCATCTTCCATTTTATTTCATGCATAATTCTCCGTAAAGTAGGGAAGATGGTCTTACCAAGCAGGTGTTCGACGTTTCTCCTTTGGGTGCATATCATCCCCTGCATATCTGTCTGAATTTGTTGAATACTTGTAAGTTGGTGGAAAATAAATCTTCCCCTCATTCCAGCCTGAAAAAACACGACCACGTTTCTGCTCTATCCGTAACTGTTGCAAAAACTAATGTCAATTGCCCATTGAAGTAGTGACAATGGTTTTGTTAAAAAAAAAAAAAGTATAATGAATTGAAACATGCCTGGTCATTCTCTAACAAGGCCCTCCAGTTTTGCATCTCAACTAACGCTTTAGCAGAGCGGTAAGAGAGGGAAATTCGATAATTTAAATCCCCAAGCCAAATAACTCGACTAGATAAGAAGTCAAGAAAAAACATAATTAGAACAAGTGGCATATACCAACTGCTGAACGCCTACAACGAAACTATGCAATCAATGGTTGCTAAGGTAAAAAATTACTCATGCTCCAGGATTGTTTCTGGGGATTTCAGAGCACCAGAGCCATTAACTTTTGGAAACCTTGTCTTCCGAAGGATCTCCATGACATCAGAATTTCTTCTTAGTTCATCACCCTCCTTCTGTCCGGAGGTTAAATGAGTACAAACAAAGCAAAAGGTTGTATCGTGCAAAGACATGCTCACTGATATGGATCCCTGGAAATGCAAACAGAAAATTATCTTTGTTACTTAGATTGAAGAATGCATAAAAAAGAATAAAAAATAAAAAAAACCACAACTAAGTGATTCAGTACCTTATTTCCAAGATAACCCATTAATCCTCTTCCAACACATGATACTTTCATGTCTTTAACAGAATCCCTCAGTTCACTCCTGACCCATACTGTGAGAAATATGCCAACCATTTGCTTGCTTGCAACTAAGTTGTACCTCGAACGCCCCGGCATTCTATATCCATCATTGGACGCAGATCCGCCATAGGACATTGGTGAAAATAACACGGTACTTGGTGAATCGCCTGGTCCGTTATCATCATCAGACGATGCCCACCTAGAATAGTCACTCGGCCTAGAGTAGTCACTTGGCCTTGAGTAGTCACTCGGCCTTGAATAGTCACTTGGTCTGTGACCCCATTTGAAATTGGGATCATAGTCACTTGGCCTGTGACCATATTCACTTGGCCTGGGACCATAGTCACTTTGCCTGTGACCAAGGATCACCCGATCACAAACACTGAACCTTCGATCAAGTCGAGGTTGTGAGGTTGAAGGGTCATTCTCTGTTCTCCAGCTGTGGGTTGCTTGAAACGATCGGCGTTGGAAGAAAGACGAGCTCTTCTGCCTAGCTGATCCCTCAAAATCTGCATGTAGTTCTACAATTGGCTGTGGGATGGGAGATGGTGTATAGCACCCGCCACCCCCACTGGTCCCGGGAAGATTGTTTAAGGTCTTCCGAATGAGAGCCAACCATTTCTTGGCAGGGCCATTGTCTTCTGCCCCCAGAATATTACCAGCATTTAGAGGAACTATCTCTTGAAACCTGAAAGAGAGAAGTATAACGTATATATGAGCAACATGCCAATAATTAAAGTTTGTTTGAAAGACGATAAGATAAAAACAGCGAAATCATACCCAAGAACATAAATATCCGCAGGAGGTGAGGCATGAAGCCAATCATCCAGTTTCAAATTACTCGGGGGAGATCTTCCGGCCACATTCCATGTAGCAACAAAAATGCTGCCCCAATTAAAAAATTAAAAAAAAACTTGTAAGCAACACATTAGAGATACAATATACTTTATAAGAACAACACTGAAAAGAAGATATATGGACATTTTACCTATGGTTCTCTACATCTATGATTCGAGGATGGTCGAGATTCATTTTTCGCCGACGAACCCGCTCCGTGTTCTTGCTAAACTTCTCTGTCTTGCTTTTCTTAATTGTGCATGGTTCCCTCTCTGAGAAACTAGTCCTGTATTCAACCTGATCACCTCCTGAAGAACAAAATATAAATCTGAAATATTAAAATATAAATCTGAAAGAGAGGTCAATAATGCAAAAGGATTTAAATTTTTCACATATAGGCCAAAACAGATGGGACAATTATGCAGCAACAGAATAGGAATACAAAACAGAACAGAGGCATTGGTGAGACAAAAACTCCAATTATCCAAGACTATTATTTAAATCGATTTTATGTACTTAAATTAAGATTATGTCACCAAAACCCCCAAAATTTATATAATAATTGCAAAAACCAATCATATGAAATAACCATTTGGGAAAGAAAACAAAAATAATAAGGATTTGCACCTCCGTGGTCAACATCATCTGCCTGAAAGTCTTCATTTTTGCTCTTGATGTTGAACCACTTTCTGACCATTTTCTTTGACCATGAGAGCTTCACCAAACAATAAACAAAGAATCAGCAAACAATTCCCAGAAATCAAAACATAAACAAACTCATTATATATTTCCAGGAAAATAAATGCTTTTTCCAGCAGAATTAGAAAGTGAAAAAAAACCTTGCTTTTCTTGGAATTCTCATCTCTCATTGTTTAACTATTACTTCATACAGCTTCTGGGTTTGTTCCCCCCTTCCCCAAATATGAAAAAGCTCACTTCTTCAATCCTAAAACTCTAAAAACAATCCAATAATCTGCAAATATTGGAAGAAAGAGAGCAAACAACAAATGGGTTTTCTTGTTTTGTTGGTGTTGTGCTATTATACACACTCAATGGTGTAGGCTCAAAGAAGCAAAATCCAGATGAATAAGAAGGCTCAAAGACTGGTGAGAGAGAGAGAGAGAGAGAGAGAGAGAGAGAGAGAGAGAAAGAGAGAGAACGCTTTAATGCGTGGAAGTGAGATGAGATTCTGAATTTAGAACAAGACAATGCGGCAGACAGAGAGAGAGAGAGAGAGTCCCTTCTCTCCCTTTGAACCAAAGGGCCTCGTTCTTGGTAACAACAGCAAAGTATCGAATTTGAACAGTATAAAGTGCAAGAGGAGAGAGAGATTTAATTTTGATTAAGAAATATTTAACCCCAAAGCTCAAGGCAGGCCCAACATAATGGGGCAACGGGCATGTCGTTTAGCTTTAAACTTGTGAGCAGAAACGACCGGGTCAGCAGAGGAAAGGCTGCCCGCGGTCAGCAAAGTGAAGGCCATGTTTAGAAATTCAGAGATGTACATGTACAGTATAACCCTAGACGGAGAGGGATAGCTGTATCCTTGTGCACCATTTTGGTCTACCCATCAAAGTAAAAGCAGTTAAAGATGGAAAAAAGATAAAGGGAATGTTGTATGCATCTGCCGTTGTGGTACTAGTACTAGTACAATATTTGTTTTCTGCTGCTTTTCTTTCTTTGTTTTATTTTGTTTTATTTATTTTATTTTATTTTCTTCTTTCGCTGGCAAAGAATGTTTGGGGTTGAAGAAATAGTGTATTGATTTTACCAAAAAAGAAAGTGTATTGACAAAAATATTATATTATCCCTACATGGGTTTTTTTGGTTTTTGTGAAATTGTTGGGTTGTGGAGAATCTCCTCAACAACTTCATTTGTTGCCCTTTTAGGTTTTTTTTTCTCTCCCAAAGTTCTAAGCTTTAATTTTTGAGCAATGTGTATGTGTTATGTGTGGTTCTCTATGTTATTATAGATCAAATGATTGTGGATGTTGGGTTGGGGGAATGTTTTTGAGCAATTTGGAGGGTTTCTTGGCTCAATCTAGGCTTTGTGTACTTGGAAACACATGCATGTGTCCCAAACTTAAGGTGTTGGGGCTCCCTTTTTAATTCTTTAGAAGGTACCAACATATGAAGGTTGGTGAGTTTTCCAAGTAATATTTGTTGCTTTGTTTTTCCTTTGCATGGGGAGCTTTCCACATGAAAAGTGGTTCCTAATTCTTGTTAGATTTATAAATGTTAAAAATTCTATTTTGTAGTCAAGAATGCTAAATTTATTTTGTGACGGAAAACAAATTTTGGACTCATATTTTTTTCTTCTTAAGAAACAAGTTACAAATAAGATCTTCAAAGGATCTTTACACCAAACATATCAACATGTAACCAAGAAATGATCTCCACTAATAAACTTAGCAAACCAGACACATGAATAACATAAAGTATTTATGATTTTTTTAATTTTTGATTTAAACGCTTTGATTTTTATCCTCATCTGTATTTAATTTTTTTAACAAAATCCTTATCTGTATTTTTAAAATTAAATTGTGTGTACGGGTCATTATTGTACTCATTCAAATCAAAATGCCATCTATGGATTCATTTACATTGAGATAAAGCCAAACAATCAATTTTTAGAATTGTATTGCAAAGGTGTATCTAAAATATGGAATAGATGGAACTATAAGAATGAAGTAAAAAACATAGAAAGTTTTGAAAAAAGTACTCTATTTATTAAGAATGAAGTAGAAAAGGTCATCTCTCACACGCGATTATTGCCGAAGAGCTAATCTCGTCTAATTTTTCTTTATTTGAAAAAAAATGAAGTAGAAAAGGCGCAAGGGTACAAGGAACATTTAGTGAGCCTCGCCAGAAAAAATGGTTAGAGCTTTCAACATGGTATAAAGAAAGAAGAGAGTCTCTCATTATGATTAAACATGTGAATTATTCTATAGTAAATTTAAAATGACATTGGTGATTGGTTACACTAATTAAGTATTTTATAAATAGACAAATTGTCCTACTTCTAGTTTGATGTGCCCGCCGCCGCCCACGCCAAGCTCTAGCTCTTCGTGGCCGTTCAACGAGCCATGTTTGAACAAAAGAAGGTCTTCTCACCCTTTTTGGTTTACAGGCTCTCAAAGTTCGAGGTCTTAATTGGTTATTAAACTCTTAATACCCATGACTCCATAAACCTCCAAAGGCAAAGAGCAAGGCTGTCTCTTATAATTGTTTTAGTTCTTGCAGATCCTCATGATTATGATTAAGGGTTTTTCTTTTTATGGTACTAGACAAAATATAGCGAGGAAACGGCGGAATAATTGTTGTTGAGGGTACCACAATGGTATAAAATCACATCCACTCAAATTCCAAATGGAAAACCTTAGTCACTTCATTAGCCTCCACTAACTAAATTCAGTTTTTGTGATGACCATTTCGTCCCAATTCCCAAATAGATATGCAAGATTGGAACTTGCATAAAAATGCATTGTTTCCTTTGAAGTTCATATTATTGTGCTTTAACAGTCCTATAGGGGGAGGGGAGGAGCTGGAGCACTTACAATAGTAACTAAGTCTCACAATAGGTTAGCAATTTTAGTTAGGTTGTTTATCCCTTTTTGTTGGTACTTTCCAAATCTAAAGGTAAATCAACATTAAATAAATACATCGGTTACAACATGTGTTAAATTGTTACGCCGTGTAGTAACGTGAAAGTCATATAAAAAATATGTCTAGAAAAATAAACAAATGACCACTGGTCAAAATCAAGAAAAATTTGGCATTGGACAGAAATAATTTGTCAGTTTTAAGCTGACAGTAAATCTTTGTTGAAAAATAAATCTAATGCTTAATATCAGCAATAGCCACTTTTTGTCAAAAAAAAAAACCCTATATTTCTAGGCTCCACCCAAAACAATATCCAGATTTTTCTGAATCTGTCACTGTACGCGCCCTACCAAGTTTTAAAACATGTAATAACGAGTGGACTTCCATTTTGTTCATCGAGGTGATCTAATCAGCATTAAATCATTTAACCTTGATGAAGTGGTGGTAAATTGTGTGCTTTTGCTTTTGTATGGATTTTGGGACGACAGGGTTATTGTTTTGGTTCGCTTAGGCTAATGTGGGTCTTATGAAATGATTTGAAGCAATAACAAGAAAAAAGTGAAGATTGACTAGTGCAAAGAAACTTGTGAAAGTGAGAGGGATAATATCAAAGACAAAGGGTAATGGGGTCATCCCTTGCAATTGGAGATCTAAAGGGAAACAAAAACTCGACAAGTGACCCTACTAGGATTGGAAACATACTCCATTCTTCCACAGTTTGACAACCTTGACGATTGACGAAGAATTTCATGAAATGGTATCTAACAAAAATAATATTAGTTTGATTCAATGAGGACATGATGAAAAGGGAAATTTGGACATGCATACTCATCAAATATGCGCCATTATAACAAGAGAAAAGGATGCGAGCTAGTAGAGAATGTCTCCTTGTCCATAAATTTGGTTGCTTGTGTGCAAATAAATGATGCAAAATTGTAACAATTTTCATAAGAAATATTTCCTCGCATAATTAAGCATGCTATTGTGGATGCAAATTTCTTCCTTCTTGTTCTTGGACAAAATTGCACCTACAAAAAACAAATAACACCTTAGGTCAAGGCTAAGAGCCTCACACGCCCACGATGAATGGGGGAAAGGCTTTGGCCGAAGAACCTCCGATGCCAAAGTTAGAATTTAGAGAGAAAAAGTGTTTGGAGAATTTTGAGTATTTAGCAAGAGTGTAGACCTAGGTTTTTAGAGAAAATGGGGTAGTATATATAGGGCATGGGGGGAGAAGGTGGCGGCCTTTGTGGTGTTTTTGAGTGTATTTTGTAGTTAATTGGTAGTTTAATTAGCCATTAATAGATTAATTAGGTAATAAATCTATTAATTAGCTAATTAACATAATTTAAAGGGAATGTTTTGGGGGTTACCTTGTGGAGAAGATGGATGAAATAGGTTTTGAATAAATACTTATTTTGGGCACTTTTGACTTGATTATAGGATGCTTGTCCACTACTCGCGTGTGGGAATTCTGGTGCTCCTCAAGGGTAATTTTGTCTTTTCTGCCCAAAAATTCACGTGTCGTCTCTTGATTATTTTTTGCTCCATAGCTATGTTATTAAATTGTTGATCTAAACATTAATCAAATAGCTTTTTGGTTTTTTTTTTTTATAGTGTTGTTAAGAGTGTGTTTAAATTGAAATTTTTTTTTTTTTTTTTTTTTTTAACAAACAATAGTATTAGTGGGTTAAATTGTTAAAAGTTGAGGGGGAGAGTTGGCGGAGATTGGTCCCACACAGGGTGCATAAGTATTATTACTTTTTGCCAACGTGGTAAAACGTCATCTACAGTGTGGTTAGATTGATGGGTATTAAGCCAAATTTCTTGTCAACCAAAATCCTTGGAAATACCATTTTAGCCCTTTATACATAATTGAAAAAAAAGAAGATAATTACTAAAATTTGGCTTTTAATTCAAACCTCAACAAAATTAATTTCTTTTTTATTTACAGAAAAAAATATCAATTGCTTAACAAAAAAAAAAAAAAAATCTCATTTCCACCACTGTATAAACTGTTCATACTGTGCGTGCAACAATACTAGTACATGTTAGAAAACTTTTTTAAGACGGATCAACCGCATTGCAATATGATGATCCGATAAAATCGCTCACCCATCCAAAAAAACAAAATTCTATGGTGCTCTTTTGTATTGGATATTTTGAGGTTTTTAACTGTTAAATCTTAATTTTTAAATTTTTAAAAAAGATGTCACTTAATACTACAGTTATATGATATTTCTCTTCACTTGCAAGTGAGAGTCTTAAGTTCGATTTTCGTCAAAGGTGAGTTTGAACTACATTATTACTAGCTCATTGTGAGGCTAAGTCCACACTCTCCCCATTAGTGTAGATAATATCTTTTGTTAAAAAAAAAAAAAAATTAAACAAAGACTTCACGGTTAAAACACTTAAAGTATCACATATTCCAGAGCATCGTAGGCAATCACATAATATCAATGAAATAAAGAACTATTTAGTCATCTAACAACTACAATACAACAAATAAACGAGCACAATATTTGCAATGAACACCTTAATGTTCGAGAATTGAATTGGTCAATAAATTTTTTTAGTTTTGTGAATTTTATAATGGGGATTTATAAATTGAATGATTTCCAATTCTTTAAAAAAAAAAATTGATGATTCTTAAATTGGGATCTAAAAGCTAGACGATTCATATGCGGGTCTTCATATGTGTTGTTGGGGTTCCAAGATGTTGCACAGTCGAGATTTTCGAAATCCTTAGAGTTCTCCATAGAAGAAACTTATTTTTCCTCCTCCACTTCGTCTAGTATGGTTTCTGTTAGTTGATGGAGGCTAAAATCTGGAATCTAGCTTCTTCGCCTCATTTGGTAAGTGCAAGGCCGAATCAAGGTGCGCAAGCTTCGCTTCACCTAATTGCCCTCGACTTCATCGATTAACCAACGATGATCAGTCGTTGCCTTGTTGCTATAAGGCCTTCCATAATAGGCTAAAAGTTTGAGTTTGTTTAATTTGATAGGAATCAAACTCCTACAATGGATCGAAAAATTTGATTCTATAAGAATGATTCTAATTTTGAGTTCAATATATTGAATTATGAGTTTGATTCCTACATAATAAATGAGCTACTTTTCTTTTTTTTCTTTTCTTTTTTCTTTTTTTTGTTTTTTGTTTTTGTATTATTTTTGTTTTTTTTTGTTTTTTGTAATCAAACGATAGTATTACACAAAGGGGGTGGGGGTGGGGGAGTAAATGAGTCCTACATTTGATAGTTAGAACTCATCTCTATCAAACTCAAACTATTGTAGCAACTGCCTTATAGGAACATAAAAAAGTTGAGTGTCTTTTTCAAAATATAAAATTAAATTAAATAAAAAAACCTTGTCTTATAGGAACAAACAAACTCAATGTACATGATTCCTATATCTAGGAATCAAACTCACCTAAATTATTGCGGAAAGCATAAGTGTGTCATGTTCCATAGCGATGATTTATTGACTCCATAACAATAAGCTATTGATGTCTCGATATATGTAGAGGGTATTTTTGTAATTTTCTAATTGTTTTAGCAGTTTTTTTTTAAATCATTTTGACAGCCATGATTTAATTTATCAGTTTGCCCAATTTTTCTTTGTTTTTATGGTTGACAAGATGATATATGAAGGAAAATAGGTTGTATATGACATCCAAATTGCAATGAAAAGGTCCTGCACTACACCTTAAAATCAAAATGTTGATCGATGCTTCTATAGAACACAAGCAGTTCGTGAAGTGGTATCTAGGGAACACCACGTTCATGGATTCAGACCAGGCATTATGAATCCATGATTTTGAAAGGCAAAAAAAAAAAAAAAAAAAGAAGAATGGTATATGGGAGTTGATTGCATCTAATTAGTCCCACTCATTGACTATGAGAGCATAGGGAGTGGCCATAGACCCTTGGCAAATCCCTTCCCTAGTTCCACTGAAAGCAACTGATGAAAAAAAAGAGTGATTATTTGATTATATTTCAATTAGCACCATCCACTCTGATGTTATGCATGAAATGAAGACATTTCTATTTAAGGCAAAATCCCCAATTATTTCAAAGGAAAATTAAATACTCTTTTGCAATAGGCTTTGGTTTTTTATTTTTTATTGTTGATGTGTTCAGATTCATCGCGAAATCTACAATATGCTTTCAACATTTATAATATTCACACGTAGTACAAAGTAACATATGTTATTAGACATATATTACTACTTAGTCAAAAGAAATGGTGATATAAAATTAACCTTAAAGTTCCCACATGATTAAAAAAATGGAATATAACATATATGATTACTTATCTTCTAAAGAGTAAAGATTAAAAATAGATGTTCACAATATTGTATGGCTATGAGAAGATTTGCGTTATCCGAATAAAATAAGATTCATGCAAAAATAGGTCAATAAAACATAAAGAAACTCAAGAGAAGATTTGGTACTGCTGCTTTTTCTTTCTTCTTTTATGTTTCCCAAATCACCCGCCTTGCCATGCCCTTGAATCTGAGGCTAAATAATGAAGATTTACGAGGCAGTCAAAGGTATCCGGCAATTGATTTTTCTTCCAAGATTCTTCATTGCTTTGTTTTTGCTCATTCCTCTTCCTTCTTTTTCTTTCATGAGATTTGTATCCGTTTTTAAGACATGGTTTTGTTCTTTGTTTTCAAAATGTGACAAAGCTTTCTCACATGTCATTATCCTTGGCAGATTCTCTCACCACAGGATCAAAACTTCATTTTCCCTCTGTGTTTGTACCAAATATTATGTATATAACCATTAGATGTAGACCTCTCGCATACGTTTATCATCCCTTGGAAAAAGGAATTTATTTACACTATTCATCAAAAAAAGAAAAAGGAATTTACACTAATTTGTTTTTCTTGTTTATATATATATATATATAATTTTTGTATTTTGGGGATGAGATATGAGAACCAAATGGAATATTCATTGGATGGTGGTGCTTTCATTGCTTCATTGATTATATAGATGAGATTAGTTAAATTATCTATTACAAAAATTTCAAATTTAAACTTGTCTAACAACCATTAAAGAGGTAATGAGCATCATTCACCACCACTTAGTAATGATGAGCAAAAATATTTCCAAGATTTGCTAGTAATTTAACAAGTAAATAATCCATTCAAGAGAAATTCTTATATACGATTACCCTAGTGCATTAAGATTTTGAATCAGGGTCTCTCCCTCTCACCCCAAAGTGTAGGATCCATCATAAAGATTAATCATTTTCTTACGTTTGAAGTGCACAAAACTTTTTCGCTAAACATTCCGTATAAACTCATATTCATAATCCTCCTAATGTGTGCACGTAAATCTCACAAATATTGAAATGATTATGAATATTAACATTGTTGTGCAGTGATGATGTTAGAGATTTTACTCCTTGATCATGATCATCAGACCATTCTACAAACTAATTATTACCGACAATAGTTAAAATATCACTCACGATAGTTGTTGATAAAAGAAAAAAACAAGATATATAAAAGTAGATATATATATATCTTTGTATACATAACATATTATACATATGAACTTACTATATATACTTGACGGGATATTCCATGCATGCAAAAGGTTTGTATTAATCATACACATGAGAATATCAGAACTTTCTGTTGGTTTTTTCTTTACTTGTTACTTTTACTCTAACTATGCATATTGGAAACATGAAATTCTTTTGGCAATTATTATTACTTCACGTCCATGAATAATTGGATAATTATTCTGGACTATCTTTGCGATATTGTTCTTCTTTCTCTTTCTCTCCCCAGTTTTCCACAGTTTCCTTTTGGGTTTACGAGAAAAAAATTAGGTTGTTCCTTTTGTACATTCCCAGATCCGATTGTTCATTATTTCTGCAACTGTATCCTGATTGGTAAGTATGTATACCTTGCACGAGATTTATGTCAAGAACTAGGGCATGGTCCGGACTACGTACTCCAAAGTATATTTATAAATAGGACCACTGTCTTTAGGGTTTTGAACAGAAATAAATCATTTGACCTAATCTAGTAATCTTTTTCTAGAAACAGCAACCTTTGAAGAGTTTACATGCTCCCTATAATTAGTGTGACACTAATCATTCCTCATAATTCATAATGTGCATGCCAATATTATAGAGTGGAGGACTGGGCTGTACTTTAATCACATTTTAAAGGTCTGCAGTAATTGACTTTGGTTAACGGATATACTATGATTTAAGACGTCCTTTTGATTATTAACAATACCCTATTTAAATCAGACAGACTTCATCTCTACATCTTACATGCTACAAAAGTGTGTGTGTGTGTATATATATATGTACATTTGTTAGGGTGACATTTAAATTTTTTACTAAATTAGAAAGAAAAGAAAAAGAAAACTCAGACAACCAAATGTTTTATACAAAAAAATATCAATAACTCATTGAAGAAAAAAAAAACTCTCTTCTATCCACTATTTCAATTGTAATACTCTAATTTATTCAAAGTTACAAAATTCTTTTAGAGCACTTCTCCCATTAAGTAAGCTTGAATTTTTCGTTTAAAATAATAAGGTTTGAAGCATTTTTCCTCTAAAAATAATGTTATCAAAGACACATATGTGACACAACGTAACGAATTAAGAAAAATAGGTACCATATAGCTTGGTTTAGTGTGCGATTTCAACTTAGGCTTCAAATCGCACACCTAACCAGAGAAATATCGCATTTAGTTTAAGCCTCAAAATAGTATGACGAAATTGGACTAATCCATTAGTATTAATAATGTTGGGTAAATTTGAACATAAAATTGACATTTGTGGTAGTCATCTCTTCCTCCTCCACAATGCATATCAAATCATGAGGTTCTGACCATTTCAATTGTCATCGCATGAGCTCCCTAACATGAGCATTCAATGTGGATGAGGATCCTCTCCGAATCTTCTTTGTGGATCCCTAATCGTTCATCGTACGGTCAGTTTTTGTTAGGTACTATTTGTGTTTAATTTTAAATAAAAATATTCAAATAATTTTGACCATACGATGTACGATGAATGGCTAAGATATGCAGATCCCTAGGATCCTCACCATTTGAATCTGGATGATATCCAAATCCATTCATTATGACTCAGCCCAGCGTTAATAGATTGGTATACGGTAGGTTTTGCGTTTAGGTCATGAAATTGAAATATATATATATATATAGGGATAAGATCAATGGACAAATATTTTTACACTTCTCTTTAGCCATTAGATTTCATAACATCCAAAGATCTTGATTAAGAGCAATGTGAAGGCTTTTCAACATTAAATGACGCAGTTTATAATTAATATTATTTAAAACTACATTAATGAAACTTTATTTGTCAATCAAAAGATGATGAAAAGACATATTTGTCTTCTAACACGATAAAAAAGTTAAGGACAGTAACGTAATTTCACAAAACAAAATTTTGCTTTTTTTTAATCTCATCTACATGTAATTTTATCCTCTCTAATTTAAAAAAAAAAAAAAAAAAAAAAAAAAAAAAAAAAAAAAACCTCTCTCCCTCTCTCCTCACTCTCCTCACTCTCTTCCTCTCTCCTTTAGTTTTAACAACCAAAGTAAAAAAATTCACAAATTTTGTGTGTGGGCATATACTATAAATAATAAATAAAACTAAAAATAATAAAAATTGGAAAAAAAAAAAGAAAAAAAAAAGCAAGAACCGTAAGCGTTCGAATTTCAAAGTTAGGGGGAGGGTAAGAGACCTCAATTGCTCTGCCGCATATGGATCTTCTCCTGGTCTTTTATTTTTTTTTCTGATCTTTGGTAAAAAAAAGCTTCCTGATCTCTTTACTCTAGAAACCCATGTGTTATTACGATTTACCGGGAGATATGTTTACCACTAGTTCATATTGTTATCACGCTTGGCCAATGCGGGATTCCACAATCTAATTTACCACTCAAAGATACCAGGAATGAAGAATTAGGATTTCGGGTTTAGTTTTGTTTACCAAATAAAATGATCCAAAAGATTAAGTGATAGTTTGATACGCTTTGTGTGTTTCTTAATTTTGTATCAATCAAATCAAATCAACATGTAGTGAAGACAATGAATTTTCTCTCCTCCTTATGTTCTTGGCCAGTCCCTATTCCTGGATTTCAACGTTGTTTTGATTTTTTTTTTCTTTTGAGTTTTATTCTATTAGTTGATTCTTTTTCATTTAATATGTTTATTTATTAATTATAATCCATGTCACTTAAGGTTTAAAATTTTCGACAATACTCTTAATCAAGACTATTGAATATTATTAAATCTAATGGCTAAGAAGGGGTGTAAAAATATTTATCAAAACATTACATTCCTTCTTAGCCATTAGATTTAATATGAATTTTTATCACAAATAATTTTTTATATTTTGACAAGTTATCACTTAGGTGATTTATGTTTTGAACTCATCAATTCCATCATTCATCTTTGGAGAAGCACATCATTTTTGACACACCCCGACCCGGAATGTCCACTAGGACCCCAAATCAAGTTGTGTTGGCCGACACCTGAAAGGTGATGAAGCTATAAAGTGTGATAGTGTATAAAATGTGAATAAATTTGAACCTAAAAGTGGCTAAATACCAGAGTGCACTACGAGTGGGAGCGAACCCATTTCACACGCGATGTCAGAGCATAAGTAAAGTACAGTAGTGTGGGTAAGAATCATACCATTAAAAGTAGCCACCAATACTAAGATTAGCCATATATCCTCTTCAATACAAACTCAGCAGTTAAAACCTGAAGGGGTACAAAACAGAAAGTGTGAGTAAGCAGTAAAACCAAGCTTTCCAAAACTATTACCTTTCTAACAGTAATAACCCCTCACTGTAATTCACTTATCATTTTCTATAGGACAGTACCCCCCCCCCCCCACACACACACACACACATATATATATATATATATATATATATATATATATATATATCCACCCATGCTTAAAAATGGCCAAAACCACGGGTATGCCATGTCCATAGACTCTACAATGCATTAACAAGTAGGCCAAATGAACTTAATCAATATAAAATGATACATCAGCCGGAATCACCTAACGTGACCTGTACGACTGTACTCATATCTCATCAATCAATGCTAGCATATAAGTCGAGAGTCACCTCTAGTGACCTGTACGACTTATCCATATCTCATCAATCATCCCTGCACACGAGTCGGAACCATCTTTAGTCGTCTGTACGACAGGACTGGGTGTAAATAAGTACGCTCAAGTGTTACGATCACGTGAAGACTGTGCGAATAATCGCGGGTCACCTACAAGTCGGAACCACCTATAGTGGTTTGTACTACAGGCCTGTGCACCTACCTTGAGTCCAAGGTAAGCGTAAGGTGAGGGAGGTGAACATCACGTGAAGAACTGTGCCCTGGCCACGGGCGGGAGCACTAACACCGGGGTGCAGGTATCCATATCTCATCAATCAATACTAGCATACAAGTCGGGAGTCACCTATAGTGACCTATACGACTTAATCTATAGCTCATCAAACATCCCTGCACAGGAGTCGGAACCACCTCTAGTGGTCTGTACGACAGGACTGGGTGTAAATAAGTACGCTCAAGTGCTATGATCACGTGAAGACTGGGCGAATAATCGCGGGTCACCTACAAGTCAGAACCACCTATAGTGGTCTGTACAACAAGCCTATGCACCTACCTTAAGTCCAAGGTGAGCGTAAGGTGCGAGAGGTGAACATCACGTGAAGGATTGTGCCCTGGCCACGGGCGGGAGCACTAACACTAGGGTGCAGGTTTATGAGATCTCAATGCATTTCAATATAACATGTATAATTCATGGCAACCAGTACGACAATATCAGAGTTGCCTAACACATAAATGTAGTCATGCTATAACTCCATCGATTCAACTAATACCATAAACTCACCTGAACTTACCTGGGTGTCCTACGTTCACCTTTGCACTTGAAAGCATTCCCAATAATTATGTGCAAGTAATATACATATGGATATACCATGATGCAATCTAATACTCAACCATGTCGTAGTATTTTCAATTATATACAATACGGTGTAAAATGTACAATCAATAACGCCCTACTCCCGAACTACTTATTTTCAGGGATAATTATCCGTGACAAACCCAATTAACACTAATTTAACTAACTAATTCACAAAACTAAAACTTGCCTTTACCAATTTCCTTCGCATTACTCAATTTTCCAAATAAGGCTTTTGTCTCAAATATATTATGGCTGCATCTAACGTCTCGTTAGACTGCCTACGTACCCTAAACAGGGATTAAGCCATTCGTAGTTCATATTAGTACTTTAATCATTCACAATAATTATATGAAGGTAATATACCTAATTAATTTAAAAGTGTAGATGGAACTATCAATCATATGTACAATAAAAGGAAAAGATCCACTCATCTGGAGTCCACGCTATGATTCCTAGCGCACGCATCGAGGCATCCCGAATGATTGGCACCTGTGACCAATTATCGAATCACATCTCAGAACTCTTATCAATAGCATACGTAATTCACGTAAAACACATCCTCAAGGACATTCTAAAATAATTCGAGACCCATTGACCACAAGTCCATCGTCGATCAAAGATCAACGGTAGGGTCTACACCCTGTATAACTTGACCCGGAAGATCCGCATATCAGATTTCCAATCCACAACTCCCAAAGATCCACAATATGCTTCTAGAATAACATATTAAAATTTCATTACGATCCAACGGTCGGATCTCCGCCAATTGCCCAAAACAAGTGGCCGTGAACATTTATTTTACTAACTTACAAATCCAATTCGGGAAGATCCGTATGTCGGATTCCTGATCCATAAATTCCTATGATCTTTAAATATTAGGTATTATAATGTATCCAATTTTGGTGACGATCTAACGGTCGGATCGTCGATTCACATTTTTATCAAGTAACGTATTGTAATGAATTTAGGTTCCAACGATCACCCTACGTCATTCAAATATCAAAACTGAATTCAAGACATTCGACATAGCCTAAAAATAGTATTGGCTGCCCACTGGCCAAGCGCCGCCGTACGCACCACCGTGGGTGGCGGTCGGACACCCCGACTCGCCGAAAAATCCAACTATTTCTAAAAATTCTCAAACTTCACAGAAATGAAGATCTCAGTGAGTGGAGCAACTTTCATACCTGCCATGAAGTCCAAAAGTGGACGGAAGATGGTCAATTTTTCTCACAAAGCCGGCGGGTGCTTAAAACTTCCCGGTGTCGACTCGTCTTCTACAGTGGTCCAACGAGGTCAAGGTTGGTTGGGTTTTGCTCCTGGGATGATGGGCTACAAAGCCCAAGTGGTGGCATCGGCCATCGCTTTGCCTATTTGCTGGAAAATTGAAAAGAGTGTACGGAGCACTGTTGATTTTCGTCGACCTTCGTGGCCTCCAACCGCCATATACCATGGTTAATCAAGGTGGTTCTTGGGTGAGTTTTGTAGAGGGGAATGAGAGCTTCAAGATGGTGATGGTGGCGTCGAAAAACACCATCGGAGTTGGCCGGAATCGGCCTTGGAAAATGGGTGGTCACACAGGGTTGGGCACGGGTGCACGAGAAGCTTTCCCTTTTTTTTTTTTTTTTTTTTCCTTTCTTTTCTGATTGGGTCTCACCCTCTCTCTAATTCTAATTGGTTCCTTGACCTTATACTTGATTAGTCCTTCCTATTTGTGCCTAAAATCTGATTGGCAACTTTCCCACAAGGTGGGAATTCAAATAATTTATAACTAAACTTTAAATAATCATTTTCAAACGTCCATAGCTATACCGTTATAATCCGGACTTGCAAACGGCTTTCGTCTATGCGTTCACACCAACGAGTACTACGAGAATATGCTAAAAGAATAAGTCATACGTCTCTCTAGACGATGGTCAACGTAAGTCAAAATCTTTGCCTCTAGAGCATTTTCGTAAATTTATGCTTTTAAAATAAAATAAAAACGTAAAATTTGGAACGGGTTGTCACAATTTTCGTCATTGCTGTTAGATTATGTTAAAAATTATGTTAATTTGCTTACCTAGCACATACATGAAAACCCCATAACCAGTTACAATAAGCCACATGTGTTATATAAAATATTAATTTTTAAAAGTGATTTAAATTCCCCACCCCTCATCTCTGTCACTTCGGCTCTGCCATCCCCTTCTCTTCGAATGAAGGGTCAATCCAATTTGGACCTTGATATTAAAATTTGAAAAAATGAAAATAATGAGATTTAAACAAACTTAAATGAAAAAAAATACTAGCTGCTGGGCTTTGGTTGTTTATAATAAGATTTAAACAAATTGGAAGACAGTAGGGAAGGAGATAACAGAGAGGAAGTGAAAATAGGTGAGGAAATTGGCTGGCCACGGAGCCTTGGTTTTTATTTCAGTTTTCTTTAATTGGCTTTTCAAAATTTAAAAAGCCATTCAAAATTAATTTTTCACACAATACACATGGTGTAATGTGATTGATTATCGGGGTCCCATATATATGTCACGTAAGCAAGGTAATATAATTTTGGATCATTTTGGTTCCCGGTTCCTAATCAACTTAATTATTAGACTAGAATCTTATTTGTTTAAATATTTTGATCGAGGTCCTTAAGATCAATTAAAATATTTAACTCATGCATTTATGCATTTAATTTCTCAGAAATTATGCATGAAATTTAAACAAATTCAAATAATATTTTTAAAATATAATAAATACTTAAAATTAAATATTAGAGAAATATTGTTCTTCACAAAATTATAGCAAGAAAATAATGTACCCACATAATTATTAACATATTTTAAAAAATAACTACTGATATAGTTTAAAACATAACATAAATACATATAATTAGCATGGGTACATTTAGTAAAATTAAAAATGGGTACAAATAAATTTAAAAATACGGGTACAAATACAAATAATTTTAAAAAAAATATGGGCACGAAAAAGAAATTAATATATGGGTACAAATTAAAATTGAAAAGAAAATTCATACAAATTAAAAAAAGGTTGCAAATTAAAAATGGGAACAAATTAAAAATAAAAATATATGATAAAAAATTTAGCCATAAATATAAATATATCAAATGTAACATTTCTAAAACTAAATTAATATATTTAGAAATAAAAAAAAAAATTATTATTAAAATAATTAATGACGTTTATTAAAACGTAAGGACCTTAATCAAAAATTGAAAAGGAATAAGGTTTTTAATTAATGGAATAGCAAAAAGAAGGATGATAACCTAATTTCTCCTGTAATTTTTAACAAAATTGATATGTTTTCTCAAACATAAATGACGAAATTGATGAGTTTAAAACATAAATGACCAAACTGATGACTTGTCAAAACTTAAAAACCCATTTGTGACAAAAGCCCTACATATAATTATATATATGGTCCTATGGAGAAGAGAGGAGGGGCATATTTCATTATGGTATAATTTGGCAAAAAAGAAATATTTCAATTTAAAAGAAAATTAAATATTTGTTATGGTTGACGTAGAAACATGAAACGCTAGGATGATCTTGTAATTGCGACAACACAGGTCGGCACAACACATGAGACTAAGTTTTACCCAAAGGCACATTAATGAAGGAAAAGTGATTTTTGCGCACGCAATTTTATCTTCTACCCCTCCTAGTTTACTTATGGTCTTAAATGAGAATTAAGTGAAAAATAATCATAATAAATATGAAAGTGCAAAAATCATTTCCCTTAACTAAGGATATACCGGCCGGAGTACCTAAAGATACTGCAAAACCAAAGAAATGAGCTCATTTCCAATGGGGTGGAATGTGCTCTTGGAGCCCACCTGGAGATGAAGTGGACTCTCTCTACAAACCATTCAGCTAAGTAATGGGCCAGTTTGTTCATCCTTTTTCCGGGGATTTCCTTGTGCACTCAAGGATTTGATCATTACCCCTCAATCCCCAAAATTTTTATTCTTCTTAAATTTTCAAATTCCCCTTAAATGTACTTCGTCCGTTAATTGAAAAAATCAAAAGAAGAGAAAGAAATTGACCGGTGGCCGGAATGTTCTGCTCCCCGCCTTATAATGCTCTCGTCAATTGTCACTCCGAGAACATCCGATTTGTTCTATTTATTTTGCAACGGACAAGGGAGGTTAGAGTAGGAGTTGGGCAAATGCTCACCACCACTAGAGCTACAAGTCGTCACGTATATTGAGTTCTAGATACACTAAACAATTGGGTGCATTTAGAAGATCGTTTAGTGGGTGTCCAATATGTCCAAGCCCCTTCATATCTTTTGTCATTTTGGCCATGTTGGATTGTTAGGTATGAAGTTTAAGGCTTTGTGCGTTTGCAAAATTGGGGAGGGAATTTGCGGGGGTTGTTTATGTCATTTGATTGAAATTAGACGGGTGATATTATAAGCAAAGTGCAGGCACACGATATACACATAATGGCTCTAACGATGTGAATGGCTGGTAAAAAAAAAATATCTCTCTTGCAAAATAAGAAAAACAAAACTCTTAACAACTTTTTTTTTTTTTTGAAGAAGTGTGATGCACATCTTAATGACAATGGATCCTACTTGTGCTTTGTAAATAGTTTTAACGAATTTAGATAATAGAAATAAGTGAGACACAATATGACTTGAGTTTTGAGAAATTGAGTAAAAAATTTGATTTTTCAAAGTTAAAAAAATATTGCTGTAAACAAGCATAACCTTCTTAATTATACCCAAATAGATCATTTAATTCGTTATCAAAATCGAACCGTGCCTAAGCCTAGATGTCCAAAAGGATGCTTGAATTTCAACCCTTAATCATTGGGGGAAAGAGATCTCTTCCTCCAAAGTCTAGGGATCAAGTGATCCAGATTTTAAACATTTTGATCCAATAGTTAAAAACAGAGAAGTTAGTAAAAACTTTTAATAGGTATAATAATTATTAACTATTAGGTCAAATTTTAAAGGTTGGATCACTTGATCAATAAGTTTTGAAGAAAGAGATCTTTTCCGAATTCCAATCATCATCAATGACAATGAGGGTTCGTAGCGTTTGTAATTTAATAGTCAATTCTAATACAAATTTCTAACTTTAGGACCAAAACGGATGGTTCTGTGAGTACAACCAAGTCCGGCAGCGAACCCGAAGATACGAGCTTTGGCACCTTGAGTGTTCGAGAGACAAGAACCAAATCATGACCTTTTCTATTGTTGCTTTTCTTCTAATTTTTGTTTGACAATTCTCACAAACGCAACAACAGCAGCAAAAACAGAAGCGTTTTTGGCATCAGTTTCTTTTGTTTTGGCAAGAATCTCAATTCTCAACCCAGAAACAATGGCGGCATCGTTGATACTCTCCCGAAGAATTTCATCTGTGGGCGTTTCTCGCACTCTCCAGGGTATGTTCTTCCAAACCCACCTTTGTTTTGCAGGAATATGTTGTTATTTTTTGTTTCAGTTTGTTGGTTTTGCACATATAAGGTGTTTGGCGGCTGAGAAAATGGTGGGGAAAAGGCAAGCTATAAGTTGTTGTTTTCTCTTGTTTTCCATGGTTTTGAAATGTTCTTCTTTTAGGATAAATGAAAGTTAAGAAATTTGATTGTAGTGGGATTAAATTGACCACAAGTATTGAACTTTGCATTCAGCATTCAATCTGAATTGAGATATGTTAGCCTAGAAGAAGGTTCTAATTTTAAACGTTATGGTTCATTCGAGTAATTTGAGAAATTTCTAACCCCTGCGTTCATGAGGCTAATGAAACCATTTGACTTGGTGATCTGATCATGTTAATTGTACCAATAATATACTTTCATAGTTTGCAATAGGAGGAATACATCATTTACCATTTGTAGTTTGTTTCACATGTCAATACTTCCAAATGTTTTGAATTTACTGCGAAAATTGGAACATTTATATGTATCCCCATTCTCCAATTCTCGTGTGGGTTACGTACTGGAAACTTAAGCGGTTTTGCTTTACCAACTTTGTTAAGCAACGAGGGAAAGTGAAATGTTAAAATCAAGTTCAATCGTATGGCTTATACTAATAGGTTCAGATATTGCTTTTAAGTCTGATTTTATCTTTTTACCATTGATAGAGGTGTGTGCAATCCTTGTTTGGATTGAGAGAAATGAGGTCAGAACCTCACTTTCTCATTTTCCATACTTCTATTTCTCTCCAAAAGAGTGGGGAGAGTTGAAGAGAAAGAGAGATAGCTGTTAAAATGTTCGTGATCCAAATTTTTCAATGTCGGTAGCTGTTATAGCCAACATGATTTTACAATAGTATCTGTACAGAATATTATGACTTCTTGGTATTTGCTTATTTTAGCTAAAGTTCTGGATGGACTTATTTTTGAGTCGATCATCTGACGGTCACAGCAACTAATTTGATGTTTCATGTTGTTTCTTATTGTTCCAATTCCACAGGTCTAGCAGGTAATGTGCGGCCCTCTTGTCTGCACTTGGAATTGAAGGTCGCGGCTTTGATTAATGTTGTTGATAAAACAAAACAGTATAGCAGCTCCAGTGGTACAACGCAGTTTGATTTTACTGACCTGACGTAAGAAATTTGTTCCCACAACTATTGAAGATTGAAACTAGTTTTTCCTTGGATATGCAATTGTAAATTATGTAAGACTTTTAAGAATCAAAGTATAACTACCAATTTCCAATTCTCTTGTGTAGTGTTCTATTCTTCTAGATGAGTTGCTCTTTTTTCTATTTCTTTTGTGTTTTCACCTTAGAAATATTTTTCTTTTAGATTTTGTTGGTTAATTTGGCTACTTTAAAATGTCATTGTTTAATAATGTAGTTTGTAGTATGCGGGATGAAAATTTTGGGACTTTATATAATGTGAGTTCGCAACTTTTAGTGGATCTCTGTAATTTTGGGTCCGTCATTTTGTACATTATGCGGATATATGGAGGCAATGCTTGAGTTTACATACAGCTGTAGCTCAAAGCTTAGAATTTAGGATCCAACGATGAATCAATTTCCCCTTTGTATTCTATTTTTATTGTTAAATTTACTTTCATGCATATCTAACATCCTTTAGTTTTATCCTTGTAATTGAATATGGTCATATTCCAGTTCTCCTCATACTTGGTATCCAAAAGCTCGAAGTAAGCAGCGCAAGGTTATCCTGCACATGGGTCCCACAAATAGTGGTAAGACGTACAATGCTCTGAAGCGACTGGAATCAAGTCCATCTGGTATGTTGTGAGTGTTAAACTTGCAGTGTATTGATTATATAGTTTACCTAGTTATCAATTGAAAACTGCTATAATAATGCAAACACACCCGTGAACATAGTTCGGTCTTTTTCCTTCCCTACAGGAATATACTGTGGTCCTCTGAGATTGTTGGCTTGGGAGGTTGCAAAACGGTTGAACAAGGCAAAAGTTCCTTGTGATCTTATTACAGGACAAGAGAGAGACGAGGTTGATGGTGCAAAACACAAGGCTGTGACAGTTGAAATGGCTGATGTAACTTCCAGCTACCATTGTGCTGTTGTTGATGAGATTCAGGCAAGTTGGTTTTATTTATGTGGACTCTAGGGATTTGCTTCCTACCATATATCAGAATGATTTTAAAGATCAGTTTGTGTTGTTCAATTTGAGATTGTCATGTTTGGTGGAAAACTGAAAATGCATAATTATTGAGGTATAAGGACTAGTGAAAAATACTATTGGCCTGAACATAGCAAAATACTACCATCTAATAGAGGTCTGTGTTGATATAGCTGATTTTTCTTATGGTTGCAAGTCAACATGCATTCTGCCACATAGCGAAATACTATGGTCCTGAACATTGCTTTATGTATTTTAATAAGTTAATGTTCCTTCTTTTGGACCAGATGTTGAGTTGTAAGACAAGGGGCTTTTCCTTCACACGAGCTCTATTAGGAATATCTGCCGATGAACTTCACCTTTGTGGAGATCCAGCTTCTGTTCCTCTTATTCAGGAAATATTAAAAGTGACCGGTGATCATGTTGAGGTAATAGGATATTTTGCAGCTAGATTGGTTCAAGGTTTTTCTTGTTTAGTAATTTAGTTATTCTTGGACTAGAGTGCTAAGGATGCTAAATAATTCTCTGTTACTGATTTTTTTTCTTTGTGCATGGAGTTTATACATTTGAACTATTAATTAAGTTTTATGCATTTAGTATTTACTGATCCCAAATGGTATCCATATGTAAGTTCATTTCACTTTGATTCAGTAATATATCAGTAATACATCTACTGTATTTACTGATCCCAAATATTATTTATTCTGGATTCTGGTTTCCGCTTTTAAAATTCGGTTGTATGCATAAGAGTAAGGGAACAAAAGAATCTGAATGTTATTCCGAGAAATTTGAGAATGTCTACATATTTTCCTTAGATTGTTCAACAAAGTATAGGGTGAACATAACTAATTTATCTGAAATTTTCATGTTTTGACTTTAGAATGATATTGTATTGGTTAAGTGCTTTTATGAGTCTTATGCGTTCAGTATTGCTATGCCGATCTGCTTTTTGTGTCTCACGTTATTCTCTTTGTTCCTCATAGTATTCTTGTTTTTGGCTTTGCTTTAGGTTCACTTCTATGAGAGACTTTCGCCTCTTGTTCCAATGAAGGTTCCTCTCGGCTCTTTTTCTAATATAAGGACAGGCGACTGCATTGTAACCTTTTCACGCCATAAAATATACAAATTAAAGGTAGTGATTGGCAGTTTCTTGTATTTGTTTTGGTATTCCATGAAATATATAGGTGCATGTGTGTGCGGTTTATGTTTATCAAGATATCTTTTCAACATTTTTCCCAGAGGTTCATTTTCTTACGGTATGAATATGGTATGAGCTTTTAAACTTTCTAGGTATGCTTCATGCATAGCTATATTTAGGTAGATAAGAAGAGTTTCTAGAACTTAGATCAGATATAACATAAGATCTTTGCTGGAGGGGGGAAAAAGTTGTAACATCCAAGTTTCTAACAGGCTGGGTTAACCTAAAGGATAGATTTTGTAAGACTGATTGACTGGATATATTTGTACGAGACGCATGGCTTATGTTTGTTGGTTGGATGAGAAAAATTGGTCTCAGAATAAGCTTTTCTGAATCTTGATAGTGAGAAGATTCACTACTTTGTGGTACATGGGAGATGGGGCTGGGAAGAGAGACACTTGAAAGAATTGGGACTTAAAGGACAATCTTGAGTTCAAAATGGTCATTGGTTGATGAAGCACCATTCTATTCTCCAGAGTGTCAACCCGAGAGTCTGAACAGATCACACGTCCCTGATATATTAACATTCAATTTTATTTCTCGTCTTGCAGAAAGGAAATCATTTTGATGTTTTAGTTCTGATGCTGTTTCAACTTCTGTTGACCACATTATTTTGTACTAACTTCTCAAAGTGAATTTGTATCGTTTATCGTATTGCTAGAAAGAAATTGAAACTGTGGGAAAGCATCTTTGTTCGGTTGTTTATGGTTCGCTTCCACCGGAGACTCGAACGAGACAGGTATAGTTCTTTCCTGTGTATATACAGCTCATCTTGCCATGCTGTAATTGGTTTTCCTTTAGTCAGAAGTTTTTTACTGTCATGTGTGAAAAAGTAAATGCAGATTTCTACTGAGTTGTGGATTTGCGGTCGTGATTATTGATTTATAGTTTCAACCTTTTGTGATCACCACATTTTCTGAGTTAATACACCCTTTAGGACTGCAGGCAACGATGTTTAATGATGCAAGCAGCGAGTTTGATGTTCTCGTGGCTAGTGATGCCATCGGGATGGGTCTTAATCTGAACATTTCACGGATCATATTCTCAACAATGATGAAATTTGATGGTTTTGAGATGCGGGAGCTCACTGTACCAGAGGTCAAACAAATTGCAGGTAATCTTTTCTTTGGCTAAGTTATGCTGCATATACGTTAGACTTCTAAGTATATAGCTGATATTCGAATTTTACCCTGATGCTAGTGCAAGGAGCCTATTTGCAAGTAGATCGTCATTAAAAGAGATAATGGAGCTTGAGTGCTATTTTGCTCTATCCTTATCTTTTTAAGTCAACTCATGAGATCTGGGCATCATTCATTTCCCCTGCATTTAAGAATCCCTGATTTGCTCGAACACCTTACTGTCTCTCTCTTAGCTATCGCCAGAAATATTTCATAAATGGGAGGATAACTTGGCCTAATAATAAGAACTAAAATCATAGCTTTCCATTTCATTGAGGTGTATCTGTAGTTCATAAAGTTGCTGTTGTGTGTTATGCCGTAAACTATGTAATGTGCACTAACCTATAGTTATTTGGCGCAAATGGTAACTTGTTATTCTCTTACCTCGAAATGGTGGATTCTGTATATAAGGACAGACATGGTTTTTATTGCAGGAAGAGCCGGCAGGTATGGATCAAAATTTCCTGTTGGTGAAGTGACTTGTTTAAATGCAGATGATTTGTCCTTGCTTCATTCATCGCTAGAATCCCCATCTCCGACTCTTGAGGTGATTATACTATAATGAAAATGTTCATTGCATCCACTTCTAGATGTCAGTTTGTGGTTAAGTATGGTGTTACTTGTCTTCTAATCGGGTGCTGTTGTTATACTGCAGAGTGCTGGATTATTTCCTACCTTTGATCTTATGTATATGTATTCACGTTTACACCCAGAATGCGGCCTCTACCAAATTCTGGTTGGTTTCATTTGATCATTTCTATATTGCCATATGTTCTATCTTTAAATGCTTGCATACAACCCACGGGGGCTCAGTGGCCATGGGTGAGGCACAAGGGAAATTATAGAGCTATTATGTGATTAAATTTCAGTTGTGCTTCACACCGATAGCAATTTGGTTATGGCTGCTCGTTGAACCCAAAGATATAGATGATTTCAGAATAGTGCGGTCTATCTAAGTGGATCTGAACTTTTTAGGTGATACATTTCGAGTTGAATCCAAAACTGCTCATTTTGTGTTTGCTATGAGTCTATGACAACTTCAACCAAAACTTAAATTATCATCTAATGAAGAATTAATTTGATTGTTTGACGGTCTATTTAACTGAATTTTAATCCTCTTGTTTTATATATATATATATATTTACATATCATTTTCTTCTCCTACGTGTTGACAGGAACATTTTTTAGAGCATGCCAAATTATCAGACAATTATTTTATTGCTGACTGTGAAGAAGTATTGGTATGCCTGTCAACCTCAATGCTATATTTCTTCTTGAAAATCACGTACGACAACTGAGTTTGGTAATTTTTTTTTCTCCCTCTGTTGCTTCCACCTTCACTTTGATCAGAAAGTTGCTGCTGTTATTGATGCATTGCCTCTTGGGTTGCATGATAAGTACCTTTTCTGCATAAGGTAAAAACTTCTGCCCGAGTTTGCCTTTGTAAAATTTAGTTCGCCATGCATGGTTGGTAGATTTCTGTACCTTTCTCGAATTCAGATTTATTCATCATTGTGATTTGCAGCCCAGTTGACATGGATGACGAAATTTCATCCCAGGGTCTTACGCAGGTAACATTGTAATACTGTTCATGAGTGTTGTGAATTGTTTGTTCTTTATCGGAAATCATGATAACCATTCTGTCCTTTTATAGTTTGCACAAAATTATGCACAAAAGGGCATTGTTCGGCTCCGGGAAATATTCACACCAGGATCACTTAAGGTACCAAAAACGGAAGCTGCACTCAAGGAGCTTGAATCCATTCACAAGGTAATATAGTTTGTTTGGATTGCCAATTTTGTGGGACAAATGGGGTTTTAACTTCCAAATTTCACCAGTGGAATGTTCACCCCCAGTCGATGGAAATTACTAAATTGTAGCCTGTAAGATTCAGATGTGGTAATCATTTTAATTCTCACTTTACCTGAAGGTATCCTCGTATGTACTATTTGTTCAATAGTAAGACTAGGAACCAAAAGATATAAGTTTTCTGTGAGGTGAGCTTCTGATAAGTTTTCTGTTGGTGCCAAAATTGAAGGTTTTGGATTTATACGTTTGGTTGAGTTTCCGATTGGAGGAATCATTTCCTGACCGCGAGCTTGCATCTACACAGAAGTCCATCTGCAGCATGTGAGTTCACTTGTAACTGGTATTGGTTTTTCTGTCTTCAATTGCTTGGAATCTCTAATCTGTTCTACTTCGAAATTGTAGGTTGATCGAAGACTTTCTGGAGAGGTTAGGATGGCAGAAGCCGAGAAGCAAGAGATTAGCCTCACGTACTCCCTCAACTTTACTATTGTCCCGGAAAGCCAGACCGTACTTGTGAGATTTATTGTCTTTAGGTGTGTCCATTCCTTCTCCTCGGTGGTCAGTTGAACCATTCATGCGTCTTCTCACACAAATCACTAAGCTCCAATCTTTGAAGAAAAGTTCACTACTTTTTAATTTTTAACAGCCTGAAAAGCAGTTTAATTTTGTAATTATGTAGCAAAGGAAATCAAATCATTGGATTATTCAAATCATTAGATTATTCTTGTTATGTAGGCAAACATGGATGACAGTAATGGCAATTAAATTGATGGATACAAGTTCACAGCGGATCTCTCCAATTTTATATTCTTTTTTTTCTTTCAATTTTATGGGGAAATTACAAGGAAATTCTCACCAAACAAGGTTTTAAGATTAATTGAGTAGAAAATCACAAGACAAACTTTGCACAACAAAATGCTCTAAATTGCTTACTCCGAATAAATACATCTCTGTTACCCCTAAGCTCTAAACAAAGTCTGAATACATTGTCTTTTAAGTGGCTCAGATCAACCTGTTAAGTTCGCTTAAACTCTTAAGGGCACGTCCGGGCCATTAAATTGCTTACATCACACAAATACATGGCCCTTGTGCATTACTCTCTTCAACATTAGACATTGCGGAATCGTTGCCTATTATCTCTTGCCCTCTTGCCTGCAACATCAACGTCTCAATATGTTTCTTCTCTTTCTGCATACTCTTCCCCTCCAATTCCTTTATCAACATACTGTATGTGCTGTCCTTCGGAGCAAAACCCTTCAATACCATCTCCTCAAAGAAGGAGCAAGCGGTTGCAAGTTTACCGTTCATACACAGCCCGCGTACCAAGAGTGCATAAGTTCCACCTTCAATGCCAATGTCGTTCTTAAACATGTGATCTAACAAAAAGCAAAGCACCCTCATCCTTTTCTTTCTGCAGAATAACTTCAACAGCGGAGCATAGGTCTTGAGATCCGGCTTGCACGAATCCTCCTCCATTTTCTTGAGCCATTTGAGAGCAACCTCTTCCTGTGAATGCGTAGACGCTATATTAATCAAGGTATTATATGCCAAAACGTCCAGCTTTATACCTTGCTTTTCCATGTCCTCAACTATTTCCTGAACATCCTTGAGCCTACCGGCTTTACCAAGGAGGAAAATCAACGAGCTATAAAATGAAGTATCTGGAATACAACCACTCATTTTCATCTTCTCGTAAATCTCCAAAGCTTTAGTTATCTCCCTTGCCTTCCCTAAAGCATGCATTATGATGGTATAAGTCACGGCATTTGGCTCACAACCCTTGTCCTTCATCTCGCCAAGAACTTCGGCAACTTTGCGAAAATCCTTGTCGTTACAGTAAGCTTCAATCAAAGAGGTATACGAGAAAACATCGGGTTTAAAGTTGTGCTTCTCCATCTCCTCCATTGTCTTCCTAGCAATGTCCAAGTTCCTGTATTTGCACCACCCATGTATCAAAACATTGAAAGTACTAACATTCAAAGGTATAGATTCCTTAAACTCCAAGAAAACTTCGTGGGCAAGCTCAACGCTTCGCTCCTTCACCAATGCACCCATCAGAACGTTCAAAGACAACACATCTTTGCTCACTCCAAATCGCTCGATTCCTCGAAATGCATCGATTGCCTCCTTGTACCTACCAGCCCTAGCAAGCCTCCTCATCACCTTACTCATCGTATCCAAACTAACATACCTTTCTCCAATTTGGTCCATTTCTACGACCAAATCCCACATAATGTCAAACTTCTCGGCCTTCCCCAAGATGTCAACCATAAAATTGTACACCTCTGGCGCATGCCTATAACTTGTTTGCGTTTTTGCCCAAGTGAAAAACCCGAAAGCCGGAACCCATTCATTGCTAAACCTCCTCAAAACCCGTTCCACCAAACCGTTTGACAAATCCAAAACAATCCCACTTAGAACTTGAGCTACATTTTCTGGTGACGGGTGCTGGTTTTTCAAAACTTTACTAATTATGTCTATGTCGGTATCCGCAATCTCGACAATCGGGAGCTTGACGGCTTTTCTGGGGTCTTTGAGCATCGGGGCTTCAACCCACTTGGCAAGTGAAGGGATGACAAAATCTTCGTCTGAACTTGCAGCTTCTGGGTGCTTGGTGTCCAAGAATTTAACCCAATTCGGAAGGTCAGGTGACTCGGGTACTTGGGTCGGCTCGGTTGTGGTGCATAAGTGATTGGATAAGAAGTAATGCAGGAGTTTGAAGTGGGTTTTGGAAATGGAGTAGAGATTGGGGTTTTGGAAGCTTCGAAGCATTTTGAAGGAGGCGCCAGTGCTTGGTAGGTGAGATTCGAATATGTAGACGGATGGCTTAAAGCGGAAACTGAAGCGTCCCGAAGGAATTTTAATTTTAACAAGAGAATTGCTTCATATGCCACTTTGTGGCACCATTGATCTTGAGAATTGACATCCGGATTTCATCTGGAGAATGAGAAACAACTCAAAATTAATTTTAAATATTTTTAATTTTCTCCAATATCTTAACACAACTATTTCACAAACAATATTGCTTGTAACAAAGTCGAATAGTATGAGATCATATCATTTTCTTCTTATTCTTCCTTGTTTTGTAACGAACAATATATCAAAAAGTCACACAATCTTTTTAGCAAAAAAAATAAAATAAAATTCACATAATTGTTGCTTACCTCCATACAATTCACATGTCTCAGTTCTCTGACTCATAATGTTATAGCATACATACTATTCTTCTTCTTTGTCATAAAATGCCAAAAACACTCGCATTTATCAATCAACACTTACATGAACAACAACATGCCAACAAAAAATTGACTTGAAAAACCCCGTTTTCATATGTTTTATGATGTGCTCAAAATAAATGGTTAGATTGGCCTAAGTGTTATGAGATTGATAATGTTTGAGGCGGTGCCACTCTTCTTGTATATACCAAATAAACAACAAAAATCAACAAAAACCCAGAAAAGCAGCTCACAAATGTAATTATATGAATGCAAGAGGACTCGCCATCTTACTTGATAAATCAGACTCGTGTCTATGATCCTGATGAACTCTTAACGACACAAAAAAAATCACTCTTTTTTCTTTATATATAACTTAGGCCAGCAAAAACTAAAACACAACCCCTAAATCCAACTGAATCAGATGTAAAACAAATTCGAATATAATTTTCTAAATTCAGAATAAAAAGAATCTACTTGTTTGGAGCAGATGAAATTGCAATCCCCAGGCGAAATTTCTAACCGTTAAATTGGATTAGACAAAATCATGAAATTTTTTCAAAAGTCGAATTATATTAAATCACAAATTTGAAGCCGATTTTGACATGCAATAGGTTAATAAGGTAGGAATCGTTTCAGACTAACCTTAATGGCGTGTGTCGGAGGAATCGTCCAATTACCGTCGGAAAGCTTGAATCCGAACAAAGCTCCTAGGCTATGGGGAGATGTTGTTGATGTGAAATCCCAACATGCAAAGGTTGAAGGAGAGGAACTTCAACTTGAAAGATCTGCAGCAGAGTGGCTGCTTGGTGAGGAGAAGTCACACAAGATTTTTAATTGGAAAACAAGACAACGGCCAGGCAGGAAGAAATCAGGAGGAAAGAGATGAGTGCGGGGCATTTTTGTCCATGTAAAAACGTAATAATGCAAACTTAGCAGGGGTAAAACAGGAAGAACACTCTGCTTATGAACAGTGTTTCAGAGTGTTTTGGGTTTTAGTGTAGATTAAACTAGCAAAAACACCCGCGCTCCACTGAGGGGAATGCCACAAGTATCATCTTATATAATCTAATTGTTTTTGTTATTCCTAGTTCACAGCAACAAAAGGGTAATTTCACATTCTCCATAATTATACTTAATGCCAATATTCATAGCTAATATACTAAGTTACCACTAATTGACAGTTCACAGCATCAATATCCCAATATGAACTGAATTAAAAGACGGTTCACAAAACTCAATACCTCCAAGATTTGTGATTCCCCAAATCTCTCAAATGCATATATTCATATCCAAGCAAACCCAAAATTGGAAACTAAATTTGTACCGAAAAACATTCAAAAGTAAACTACATTCACAATGTCAACCGAAATCAGTAAAGAAGAGCAATATTAGCAAACATCGAGTACTACCTCAGAAGGAATCCCATTTTAGATAGTGTTCTGCTCGTTTATGAACCCTATAATGGCTACACAGATGCCATCCACAGTCTCTAGAGTGAAAAAATCGAATCTTTTACTTATTGGTGCAGACGAAAACCCTCTCCTAGCTTCATGCCTGAAATTCAACATAACAATTAACAATAATTCCTACAAAAACAGAATTATAAAAAATAAGAACTCAAAATGATTAAATTACAGAAATTAACAATCACGTCGGAAAACTTGAACCCTCCCGCAGTCAGTCCTTGGTTGATACCCAGGTTCTGGTTCACAACTACATTTATTAATATTCACATAATCATGAGCCACGATTAGATTATTAGGTTCACAACTAAATTTAAAAACATTCACATAATCACGAGACATCATTCCAACTCATTTCATAAACCCAAAAGAAAATCTAAAATGAAACTATGATTTCCACCACAAAGAAGTTGGAATTCTCTACTGTCACCTGTTTTCCCTGCCCAGAAATTGGAAGAATCCAATCTTGGGCCCATATTCTCACACTAAATAGCAAAAAAAATTCTAAAGTTTTAAGAAATTGGGAGCCAAAATTCCGTAATTAACCAAAACAAAGAAATATATCTAAAACCCAGATTTGAAATCATAGAAATAAACATATATGCCACTCGCCATTTCAGTGGCGTCTGGTTCTGTAAGGTTATTTATTTGACTGCTGCAGGGTATACGAAACCAAGCGTAAAATAAATGGAGCATGTTCAGAAAATAACCCAGATGAAAACCCAAAAAATCAGAAGAAAGAAACCCAAAAAAAAAAAAAAAAATACACGTTCCTACATTTCTTGTTGAGGTTTTATCAGAAATTTGTAAATCAAAATTAAATTCCAATCCAAACTCAAATTACAAAAACATCAGAGCATACATATTTAATAACCCAAAAAGTTAATGAAACCAAACCTATTTCAATTCCAATATAATCCAGAACACCAAATTCGCTTACCTTCAGCCAAGCGGGTTTTGGAAAACATAGCGGAGACCGGTGGTGCAGGAAGATTCACACGTTTGTTGTGGCGCCCTTAGTCGGATTTGGGTGAAGAGGTTGCAGTGGTGGCGGTGGACTGGGTGAACTGGTGGAGGAGCAAGCGGTGGTTTTGTCGTTCAGAGTGCTTGAAAGCGTTGAAAAGAGTTGAGAGAGGAGGAAAGCACGCGTAAGAAGGCAACAACAGTGCACAATTATATAAAAGCGAGCGTTCAAAAGAGTTAAAAAAAAATAATAATAATAATAAAAATAATTTAAAATTTTTAAATTTTAACAATAACGATAAAATAAAAAATAAAATAAATAATAGCATAAAAACAAACGGTACTTGAAAATTTTCGTTAATATCTTCTTTAAAAAAATTGAAAGTCGTTTCCATTAAGTGTCTGCCCATACATATATTAGGGTCGGGGCGGGGCGGCCCAGATGCTGATTAAGCATACGGACGGGTCAGAGATGGAGCCGAAAGTGGAACTCTCTCTCTCCTCAGTCCCCTCTGCGGTACTTTCGTATTGCTAATTAGACCGAATTCGTAAAACTGACTGAAAACAGTTGACATCACCACAAAAATCCGTTTCTGCTTTGCTGTTTAGAGGTCAGTCCCCCGCTGCGCGCTCTCTGTCTCTCTCCCTCTCTCTCACCCCTCCTCTGAGAAAATTCACTTACTTCTTCATTCGGTCTTCGAATTTGACCAAAAAGAAAACTGATTTTTTTTGTTCTTTCTTTAATTAAGAAAATTGGGTGATTCACTTCTCCATTTTTGGAAAATTTTGAAGAATCAGGTGTTTGTGGAGAATGTGTGAGTTAAATTTTTGAACTTTTTTAAAATACCATATAATCGCAAACTAATTAGGCAAATGGGTCGCTGAAATTCACTGCCAAAATGCTCCGCAGAATTGTTAATTCTAACAAAATTGATAGAACCAAGTGGAAATTTGTAAGACCCATTTGGAGGAAGGAAATGGGTGCTATGTAGAAATTGAAAGGATAGAAAATTGATTGTTCATGATTTTGGTAGTCCAGATTAGATTAGCTTTAGAGACTGCCAGTTTATTGCCTGCCTTTTATCCATAATTCATGTCCTAATTTATCTGTTTAGGTTTTAGTTCTTGCCCTTGGGAATTGGGAATAGGAAATTTTTTGGGACAGTTGTTGTTACCCCGTGGGCAGCCATGATTTTGAATTTAGCAGCAGGTATTGTTATGCATCTAGTTTCATCGGGACGCCATTGTTTTTTACTCTTTGTATTTGAAGATTAGCGAAAAAACCCGATGATATTGATAGTTCTCTCTGCAAACCTTCCGTGTAGCTTATTTATCGAAATGATGCTTCATGGTGGTGGGTGCTGTGTGCTGCAGAAATTAACTGATGGTTATTTTATTTCAGCTTGCTCTTTAGTTTTGTAATCCATGAGAATGCTGAGTGAGTGATGTTGTATGCAGGTTTACAGTCCAGATACTATGAAGAGGGCGGCTCCCTGGGATGAGCAGGTGGATGTTATTTCATCAGATGACTCTTCTTCCCCGGACACAGAGATGGAATCTGTTAATGAGTGCGATAGGAAGCAGTCAGACGGTAACATCACATTTGATCAACCTGTCAGAGAAATAACACCGGAAGGTATGTGCAGTCAAGCTATTGGAGCCTTGTTTTGCTGAAACTGGTGAACCGATCTACGCTGAAATCGTATGCACTATCATTTAAGATTTATTGCTACATTTTTTCTAACCATAAAGAAGTATGAAGTCCAGTCGAAATTGCTAGCACTTTAAACATGCTCTCAAAATATCTTAAATTCAAGTTTCGAGGAAGTCAAGATCATATATAGATGCTTATTATCAACCTTGTATAGCTGGAACATTATGCACCCGTATCATGTGAATCCAGTGATGGAAATCGGTGACGATGATCAAAGTTGTAGCTTTGTGGATGATTCTAGTGAAGCGTTAATTCTGGTAATTTCTAGGGTTTTTGTGCGTGAACTTTTGGGGATTTGGTTTGGGTTTCTGGGTAAGCAACTGTCACCTCTATCGAACTTAAATTTAGTTCGTCTTTTTTTCTCAAATTTGTTTCATGGAATGAATGTTTGATCCTTTGCTAAATAGTTGTTGAGAAAAGTTGGAATTTTTAATAGTTTTGATTCCTTTTGAATTTTATATATTTCATTTTCAAGCCTTTAATATTGTTAGGACTGTTTCATTATTAAAACTGTGAGTTGATGATTACATGAGCCCGTTATCTTGAAGAATTTAAATAATGTAATGATGTCTCATGATTATGTGAAATTTATAAATTTAGTTGTGAACCACAACTTGGATATAGGGTTCAAGTTTTTCGATGTGTTTCTCAACAATTCCAGCGACAGTCGGCCTCTAGATTGGTCTCAAACGATTCCTCCTCGCCTCTGCATGCGATTAATTATGAATCTATGGTCATGGTGCTATTTCTTGATTGCTGGACTTTAGGGTTTTTTTTTTCTTTTCTTTTTCTCAATTCAACCACAGAGAGAAGTATAAAATGTCTACTCCTAGCACAATCACTAAACACTGTTTCAGTGACGTATATCCTTTTTTTTATTTTACATATGTATTGTTAAGGGCTATTAGATGATATTGTGCGCCTAATGGAAACTATATTGTTATAATGTTGAATTGAATAGTTCTGAAATCAGTTTTTGTGCAAATAATGTATATATGGTAATTGATGTTTGCATGTATTTCATTGTGGTATTAATCCTAAAATGTATTTTGTAGGAAACCAAGGAGAGGAATATAATGTGTAAATATGTCTGGTTATTCAATACGAAGTTTTTTACTTGATTACCAGAACTAGACTTACTTCTTCTCAAAAAAAACCCGAACTAGACTTACAATTACAATTAACCAAATGTTGATTGGCTGGTCTGTCCACGTTCAGTTAGAATTAACTCCATAACTCTACTGAACTTGCAGGAAATGGAATTCAAATGCAACATGCGAGGGCAGATGGAGAAACTCTACCGTGAGATGTCGAATCTACGAAAAGTAATTAAGAGTTGTGTTATGCAAATGGTAATGCAGCATTCCATGAAGCAGGAAGTTCATTCAGGTTCGAAGCTTCGAATTCTCATTCATGTTTTATGATTCTCCATCAGATGTTTTTGTGTCAATTCTAGAGTCTAGACTCTTAACATGATTGCACCTCAATACAGTAGGCTTGGGTATTAAATATAATTGAAAGAAGACGTTGTATGTGAAGAGTTCTTTGTCATTATAATTTCTTTTGTATAATATAAAGTTATAAATCCATAGCCATAAAACTTTGAAATAAGTGGAAAATGCATTTAAGGGTGGTAGTAGACTATTTAGTACATTTGATACATATTATATCGGTTGTTTATGTTGTTGAATCCAAGATAAATGCAGAAGTGGAACCATAGTATGGTTGCATCTTTCTAACTTATGTCATTTTTCTGTAGCTTTCTTCCTTCCCTACGAATTTAGGACTTTACATCTGTGAAGCACGTCTTCTTGGCGGCCGATGGCTACTCTTTAGAGGTATTTGTGGTGGATGGATGGTATGTTGAGGTAGTTTTCTTTTACGATATAACGTGTTTATCGTCATTCACTGTGTCCTTTCTATTGTTAGAGTTTTGTATCTTGAAATTTTGCGTGTTATTATATTATTAAACGGAAAGTTGGATGGCATATCTTAAAATATATGATGCTACAATATGCCTATTTTTGTTGGCTATGGACTTTGCTATACTGCAAACTGTTTATGTGCTTTCTTTTTGTAAGCATGGATGAACGCTTTTTAGTCAGTGTTTATTTCTGATCTGTAATATGGATTGTTGCTGTGATTACAAGTTAGTTTATTTATACTCATTTTTAACAATTATGCACCGAAGTTAATCTCTTGCTTGGAGTTTACATTTTTTGCACATGATGTGAAAAAGGAATAGGAATAGCAAAATAAATCATATGGTACAATATCATACTTCTGTCACTCCCTACAGCGGAGCTCGGGCGTTTTTGCTCGTTTATTTCTATACATATATATTTAATTATGGGTAAATTACATTTTACCACCTCAGGTTTGAGGTCTATTGCAACATCATACAACATCTTTAAAACATTTCACTTTCATACATCAATTACTATTTTATTTCAATATAATACATCCGTTATATTTTCTATCCATTAATCCGTTAAAAGCTGACGTGGCTGTCAAATTTGTGCTATGTGGCAAAAATAAATATATTTTTATGCATTATAATATTATAATATTTATCCTATTTAAAAATAAATAAATAAATAAATAGAGCCCAGAAATTGTCTTCCCCACCCATCACCTCCCTCTCCCATCCATCATCACCCACCCCCAAAAATCCCACCCGAACTCATACCCTTCTCCCATCTCCCATCACCCCTCCCAAAAGTCCGCTTCTCAGTCCTCTCCTCACTCACCATTTCTATTGCTTCTTCCTCCGCTCTTCTTCTTCTTTCTCTCTCTCTCTAGGAGATGAGCTTCTCTGTGAAGCTTCAAACCCTAACCCTAATCTCATGCACTCCTTTCTCTTCTTCTTCCTCTTCCTATCGCCGATCGATTTGTAGAGACACTCGCCGGCAGTCTCCAAGATAGGGGTGGGATGGGGTGGGTTTTTGGATGGGAGGGGAGGTAAAGAATGGAGGAGAGGGAGGTGGGTCGGGGGGGGGGGGGGAATAAGTTTCTGGGTTTTAGTTTTTTTTTTTTTTTTTTTAATAGGGTAAATATTATAATATTTTTAATGCATAAAAAATTATTTTTTTGCCATGTGGCACAAATTTGGCAGCCATTTCAACTCTTAATGAACCAATAGATGGAAAATGTAACGGATGTATTATATTGAAATAAAATAGTTCGTGAGGTATGAAAGTGAAATGCTTTGAAGATGTTGTATGATGTTGCAATAGATCTCAAACTTAAGATGGTAAAATGTAATTTACCCTATATTTAGCTTTGATTGTTGATACATATCCAACAAGGCCTTCATTCTGAGAGGGACAAACTACCACAGAAAGGTTGTCATTGTCGAAGTGGATGGTCACTACTCATGCTTCCTTCATTCTGAGAGGGACAAACTACCACAGAAAGGTTGTCATTGTCGAAGTGGATGGTCACTACTCATGCTTCTTTTTTCGAGGATGCATTGGTTCCTCAAATTTCTTCCTTTTCTGCGGACATACTTTCTCGTGATGGACATTGATATCATCCTGTTTCATGAGAACTATGGCTTCTTGATGATGTCCGACATTAATATTATCGATTTTCATAAAAAGTGAGGTTTTCTGTTCTCGCTGATAATTGTCGCCAACAGCCATGCCGTAGTCGAAATCATCCTGGTCGCATACTATGACTAAGCTAGCATTACAGATTCTCAACCAAACTGGTTGTGTGCCTCGCTTGAAGTAAAATCGAACTCTACACGTATGAGGGCGAAACCGAGCCTGGGTTTCCAAGATCCGTGCCTCAATCCCAGTACGTAGTGGAATATGCTTGATCCACAGATGAGTAGACGTTGTCTCTCTCGAACAAGAAGAAAACTCATAATTACGATTTAAGCACGCGTTACTGACAGATATAGTAACTCCAAAACGCCAAGCAATAGATTCATGTGGTGTTAATTCAAAAACAGCACAGAGCGCCAATCCCGCCTTCTCCAATTGGACGGTTGCAGGAATTTCAAAAGAAAATTCACATATACTCCCAGGGTATGCACAGTCCTCACCATAAGATGCACAGTCCTCACCATAAGATGCCTGTACCACAGTAGTACCAATGTTACCTATGTTAATTAATATCTAATCCCCTGTTTACCACAGAGAGAGAGAGAGAGAGAGAGAGACCTGATTCAGAGTTTGTATCTTATAAATAGGAAATTTCGAAAATCCTTCAAATGATTCACCATCATTCGCAATCAGCCAACGTATGTGTGGTGGAAGCTCTGGAATTTCTTGAAGCTTCTTGCAACAGCGCAGTTCAAGAACCTTGAGGTTTCGCAGCTCATAAATGCTGGATGGCAGAGTTGTAAGATACTCGCAGTTTGATAAATACAACTCTTCAACCCCAATGAGATACCCAATTGATGAGTGTAATTCTTTTATGGCAGTGCCTTCTAGATTCATATATCTTAAGGTTTCCATCATTCCCACAATCACTGGAAAATGCTCAAGCCTGAAGCAATTGCCAAGGTCAATAACTTCTAGAGATTTCAAGCTCATTCTTCTTGGAAATATCACGAGGTTAGAGCAGCTCCTAAGTCTCAACGCAACAAGTTTATCAAGGAATCCAACGGAAGGATGAACCTCAACTAAACTTGTGCAGTACTCCAGATTCAGAGCAACTAAGTTTGGGATTCCGGTTAAGTCAGGGATTTTCTCTAAGAATTCACAACGTTGAAAATTCATGTGTTTCAAATTTGGGAAGGCCTGCGCAATGAGAAAAAGAAGGGTTAGATAAAAGGAAGGATATAATCAAATAAACCTTTATAGAAATCTTCAGCCTAAACGTTTGAGAAAAATAGGGGATGAATACTTCAAAGTACCTTGAATCCCTCCCATAGTCGGGTTATGCAGCTTCGGGGCGTATCGAGCTTATAGAGTTTCTTTGGATGAAAATTTGATGGCAAAGATCGTAACGAACATTTAGGCCAATCAAGCCACCTCAACTCATTGGAGAGATAATCAAAGTCGCCAGAAAAGAGGGCATCGCAGTTCAGAAAGAATTTCAGATTTTTCATCTTTGAGAAGCTTTTAGCATTCAAGCAGATCTGATTATATGGTTCAGGCACCTTTACCATAATTCCTTTGACTGTATTTGTTCCCTGTTGCACGAAAAAAAATGTGTTAAGAAACCTGGTTATACTTTATCCAGTAAAATGTACGTTTTTTTCAAAATATATATATTTTGCTTAAGATTATAACAGGAAAGTAATAATCGGTATGGGCCTTGCTTGTACAATTGAATATCACAACATATAAATTTATACTTACAGTATTTTCAGTTAGCACACGATAAACATCCTCGTGGAACCACAATCTGCTACGCTTTCCAGGTTCATTTGGCGATTCTTGGCGAACTATTTCTTTACCCATTTCTTCTAGCAAGTCATGCATCAGAATCCGAGTTCCATCTATAGTTATGAGAGCCTTTTCTACAAGTAGTTGAATGCCAATCGTAGGGTTGAGGTCACAACATTGTAAAATTTCTGTTACGTAGGCTACATCATACCCTTTAAAGAAACATGCAATATCAAGGAAAACTTCTTTCACAAGAACTTCCAATCCAGAATAACTTATTTTAAGTACTTCATGTATCTGTTTGTTAGAAGCTCTTTTGTAACTATCTATTGTCCCTAGCCATTGATCTGCACTTCTGCCACACAAATGAGAACCCAAAACTATCAGAGCCAATGGGAGGCCTTGAACATAGTGTACTGCACATCTAGCGAGTTCCACATAACCATTTGGGGGTTGACTTGTTTTGAATGCATTCCAACTGAACAACTCAAGAGCTTTTTGATCATCTAATACCTTGACCTCGTATACAAAATGAACTTGATGAGCAGTCAGCAAATGCTTATCTCTTGTTGTTATGATAATTCTACTGCCTGATCCAAACCAATCAGACCCTCGAGCTAATTTGTTTAACTGTTCCAATTGGTCCACATCATCCAGAATTAAGAGAACCTTTTTATTGCCCAGCCTCTTCTTTATCAGCTCAACTCCTCTATCAACACTAGAGACCTTCAACCCTTTGCCCCTTAGAATTTCAGCTAGAAGAGTCTCTTGCAATTGGACTACGTCTCCACATGTCATTGAATTTTCTCTAACATTTGCCAAAAAACAACCACCATCAAACTTCGAGGCAATTGAATTATAAACAGCTTTCGCAATTGTTGTCTTGCCTATTCCACCAGTCCCCCATATCCCTACCATTCTAACACCTTCTCCCCCAACATCTAAGAACTTTTCCATTTCTTGTATGCAAGACTCTAGTCCAACTGGATATGTAGCAACATCCAAACATGTCTGGTGTAACACTTCACCAGAAATCTCCTCAACGATCATATGGATAAATTGAGATTCATGCCTGCCAATTTGAAAAAAAAAAATAAAAAAAAATATTTCATATATCAACGCTACACATTGAAAAACACACTACTTTACCCCAAAATTAGTTGACCACTTGACGCAGTCTCATTGTGTTAGTAAGCCTCAACCTTCGTTTTTTGTCTCCTTTTTACCTCACTGGTGATGTTACTACCTTCCTTTTAAATGTCCCTAAATTTGTCCTCCAAAAAATTGTGTTCGAAATTTTTTCCATAAAACAATATCCCATTTTATGTTTGGGCGACGATTTTCGCACACCCCATAATGAAATTGGTTTATGAGTGGTGAATATATTCGAAAGTTTTTTCATTTTTTAACAAACAAAAGGAAATTCTTTAGTAAAACAAATAATAAAACGGTAAACCGAAAGGGAAAACTGAAATATCCAAAAATATACAAAAAGGCCAGTAATCAGGCACTGGAGTGGTTAGTAATAAACGTACCCATCCAAGAAAGGCCACCCAGACAAGTTTGCTGCTTCTGAAAGAGCTTCCCTCCATCTGTGCACCTTCTCAATATCATCCTTGAATTTACGTTCATGTTGAGCAAGTGCCTCACCATAAGATCCTCGTTGGTTTCGTACATCCGACGGATCCACCTTGTAAAAAATTGGCCTAACCATTTGTTGTTTTGATTTTTTACACTCAAGGATCTTCTCGAGTTCATCCAAGCACCACTTGGACTCGGCATAATTTTCAGAGAATACGACTATAGAAATCCTTGAATCTTCAATTGCTCTGAGAAGAGATGCTGATATGTTTTCTCCTCTTCCGATCCCATCATCTATGAAGGTACTGATTCCCTTCTGACGCAAAGCGCTGTTCAAATGACCTGTAAAATTATTGCGCGTGTCCTCGCCTCTGAAACTCAGAAACACATCATAAGTGTATGGATTTGAGATAGAAAAAGAGGAAGAAGCTGCTTGATTGGCCAGACAAGCCATCTTGTTTGTCTGCAGGGCCAGATAACTAAGCGGCCAGAGAGTTGGGGATTGTACTCATTTCTGAAACTGTTCGTGTTGAGAAAAACTTTATTGGGGTTGACCCCGATAGTGCATCTCTCGCAAAAACACGAGACTCGGTATTTTGGTCTCACCAGATCTTACTGGTCCCACATGGTGTGAGAGCCTCCCTGCTCGGGCAGCGCTGTGGAAGTTTATCTCCTTGTAGGAAGCAGCTTCCTGCTGCCTGCAAATACAAATGTGAAGTCAAACGTGAGGACCCTTAAGGTTTGCTATTTCTTTGTTCCTGACGCGTTTTTCACACAAAGAGACAACAAGAAGTGGTCTTTCGCTCTTATCCAATTGACTTAATTTATACCGTCTCGCATGCGTGCGTGTGTGTCGAACGGTTCCCGGTCTTATATTTTGAACACAAACTTGACTATTACACAACAATGGCCCAAACCAACATAACTATTACACAAAGCAAAAGGGTAAAATCTTTTATTACCAACATAACTATTACACAACAATGGCCCAAACCAATTACACAAAGCAAACGTAACAACATACGTTCGAGCAGGAGATTAGGCCCAAAAACAGAAGCAAACCAAAAAAACCCTAGCCTTCTACTATTACAGCAGCTGCAACACCTCACGAACCGCACGAACCATCGACCCAACGGACGCCAGAAATCGAACCAAACAACGCCTCAAAGATGGATGGAAGGAAGACTCCATCATCCAGCAAAGAATCCCTCTCCGATCGCATCCACCAAGTAGAAGAAATCAAAGAAACCAGTGAGATATCCACAATCAACACTGCCAACAAAGATAGGCCGAGAGAAGGTGGTAGTGCGAACACCCAAGCCAGTGTGAACACCAAAACTCTACACACCTTCCCGATGGACCCCAAAAAATCGCGGTCAAAAGTGATTGCATACCGAATGGCAGAAAATGGATGAGGGATGTGAAGATGGAGGGAGAACATGGGATAGAGAAAAGAAAAGAGTTGATCTGAAGAAGATAGTTGAGCAGGATCAACGGCGTGTGGGGTGGAAAGACCATGCAGGTCGGAAAGGAGAGCGGGGGAAAGACAGTAATAGAAAGAAAGGAAGGAAAAAAACAAAAAGAAGTGACTGCCACCGACCCTGGCCAGAGCAAGGCCGCCGGCTGAACTGAAAGCCGGAAGAAGGAAGGGACAGCCTCACACAAGCGGTGGGAAAAGGTCTCACTGAAAGAGGACTCTCACCAACACGGAAGAGACACCTACGATTTGCATTGGATCCATGATAGAGAAACTTAGTTGTAATATGTGCATATCACATTTCTGTATCTCTTATTACGATGTCTTGTATCATTCTTTTCAAGATTTCATTGTTCCTTAGACTAAAACAGTTACTAACCACAGCCGACGCCGGTATAAAATAATTTCCGGAACATGTAAGAATGCGACAGAGTACGGACCCAAAACCTCAGAGAGAGAGTGCCACAAAATTCTACCCTTGAAATTAATAAACACTGTTATTTTGGAAAAACCTCACCATAACAAGCACTGTTATTGACTTATTCTGGAACAGACTCGCCATGGTGATATTTTTACTACTTCCTCGGAGTTGCAAAAGAAGCAAAGAAAAATGATACAAAGGTTTTTATTCTTAGCGCGGATTAGAAATATTTACACCAGTTTATGAGAACTCGGTTAAGCATCATCGTTAACGATGGAAGAAGACTTGTTGGAGAGAGCTTTAGATATGGCTCTGATGGTATTTGGAGTAGTCCTGCAGCAGCCTCCAAATAGAGAAGCCCCAGCCTCACACCACTTGTCTATGGCTATGTCTGCAAACTCTTCATCAACCACACCAGTCGATTTCTGCAATCGAAAAGTTCCATTCAAAATTTTTCAACAGACATCAACATTGTCATATCACATCCATGGATTAATTTAGCATCAAGATTTCATAACTTTTAACAAACGTTTGCTCCGAGGATGTTTTTAGGTGCCAGTAGATGTTGTAAAAGGTAGGGTACGTAATGTTCTATTGTCGGACGTGCTCATGTTCCTAGATTGTAACTTGGGCCACGTCTTCAAGCATCAAATTCAGTTTGACAACATAAGTTTTTTCCACATAACACAACTCTAGATTGATGCTTATTGCCTAATTTATGACATATGCATGCTAATTAATTTAATAGAAATTATACCATTAATTTGAAAGAAAAGAAAAACATATTTTATTTGGGAGGGATAACGAGTAAGGATCAACAGTTTAAGATCTAAAGTTTCATATTTTGAAAATCATGTGTTTCTTTTTCATAATGTTCTATTGTCAAACTTATGTTGTCAGACAAGTGATTATGTTGGAAGATTATAATTTGGACTATGCGTTCAAGCAAGAATTAACGTAACTCATGTTGCAGATAATTCACGATCTAGCAACATATGTAATTTTTTGTGAATAGTAACCTCAGATGGTCGTATTGATGCCTACGTGACATATATATGGTCATCTACTTGATGCAATACCATTTGAAAGCAAAGCAAACAAATTTTATTTTAGGAGGGTTAGTGTTAGAAAATGGAAAGTAACAACATATATAGAAGGGAAACTCACCACCCATTGCTTGGTCTGACCATCATAAGCCTCACCACTGTTAGGGTATATCACTATTGGTTTGTTTGTAACCTGCCAGGTAGATAGGTAAGGAACATTATATAAGATGGTTTTATGGGCAAATTAAGTATTTTAAATTACTCATAACTTGGTCGAAGATTTACATTCCGAATAGATGAAACCAGTCCGTAGATAAATCTAGGAGGTGTGCAGTTGATTCCAACAGCAACAACGTTCTTGCATGAATCTGCAATGGAGGCACATTCTAACATGGAATCCCCGCTGACCACATTGATTCCATCCTTCGAAGCGAAGGAAAACCAGGCTGGAATTTCTATTCCTTCTTCATCAAGAAGCTCAGCATATGCCTGCATCACATTTAAGCAAGGAATATTTAGCCAAAATCCAGACTGGAACTGCTGATACCAACAGATCCACATACATATTGTGGACAAATTGCAAATGAGAGTGCAATGGGGCATGATGCCTAAAGAATATGAATTGATTCAATGAATTGTAACTAAATAAAAGTAATTTGTCCGATTGCCTCAAGGGAAATATCAACTACCTTTGCTTCTATCTTATTTGGAATCGTCTCAAATGCGATCAGATCAGCACCAGAATTGGCCAGAATCTGTACCCTTTCCCTGTGGAAATCCTTCAATGTTTCTACAGTTATCGCATCTCCATAGTTCCCACTGCGAAGGAAAACAGAATAATCAAGCCAAAGAAAATGAACTAAAATCAAGATCAGTAATGCTCATATAAACAATGTACATGAAGAAACTGCAGGCAGAGTTCTAATTATTTACCATTGATCAGAAAGTTATCACTAGTCACCTTAGTAATATATTTGTGTCAATGAGTGGAAAATGAGTTCACTAGTTACCTATATTCGGAACCATCAGCCAAGTAAGCGCCATAGCTGCCGATAGATGCTGCAACCAGAACTGGACGTCTTGATTGAAACTTATCATAGTAAATTTCACGCGCCTCAATTGCAATTTCAACACTTTTCCTGAGCAAATCTTTGGCTTCTTCCTTAGAGAAACCTTTGGCCTCAAAGCCCTGAATGGTGGCCTGTATCAAACATAAATTATAACTCCTCAAACTTTAATTAATTTAAAAAAAACTAAAATAAAAAAACACAACCTATATACGTTGAGATCATGTGGTGGGAAGGATGAACAAAATTAAATACCTGATAAGATGCTGTTAGTATGATGTTTGCACCGGCATCAAGGTAGTCCAAGTGTACCTATATTTTTTTCCCAACCAAGTTAAAAGAGGAAAACAAACAATTGAGGTTATGTTTTAATTTGTCTTCTTTGTTGTATTTAGCAAGTGTGTAAGTTTAAAACACGACGCGGTGATGATATGAGACTGTGTCCAAAGTATGACACGATTCCTCAAACTTACGCAATTACATGACGAGGGATGTAGAAACAGAAGAGCGTCGAACTTATTAAAGGTAAGTTAGTCCACGAGAAGTATGATGACAAAACCAAGATGCTAACACGAGAATAAGTTTTGGTGCATAATCAATAAACTAAGGTGTAATGACACAAACTCAAGTTTTGGTCTAAAAACTAAAAATTAAGGTATAATGCCAGAATAAGAACCTAATTAATTAAAGTATGATGAGCTGTTCTGAAAATTCCCATACCAGAATAAGAACCTAATTAATTAAAGTATGACGATGTGTTTTAAAAAATTTCGCTTAGGTAACGTTAAACGGTTTATCACTGTTCCGATTAACTTCTAAGTATTAAAAAATTAAAAAATAACGTCTAAAACTCCTTAGATATCCACCTAATTCTTCCTGGTACCCGTCTAGCCCGTCTAATCAACTGCCCATGTCTCTACTGTTATTTAGACAGAAAGTTGATAGGTTTCCTTATGGACCAATGTTTTTTTTTATTCATTGTTGTGCAGGAGTCCTGAAAATCATGGCGTGAGTTCATCAGAAGACGAGCTGAAATGTTTTGTGGTTCGCCACGTTGCTGTCAGAAGCTGATGTGGTTCACTTACTAAATCTCTATTTTATTATTTTTAAGCATCAAGAAATTACTTTAACTTATCTTAAAAAATGTCATTTTGCATTCAGAAGACCAAAATATCCTCTTGCTCTTAGTAAATAACAAAGGGCTTGATATATCAAACACACATCACCAACAATACACATTTCACTTCATTTATGCTCCCAAAAATATGTACACACAAAAAATAAGCAATGACAAAGAATTTTGCATATACAAAATGAAATAAAAACTAATGTGAAAATTTTGAGTTTTAAGATAAGGAAAAAATAAAGGGTAAAGTGAATAGTACCAAGTTTAATTTTTTACTGTAAAAATATGATTTTTCGTTAAAATGAACAGTAACGTAGGTTTTTCGTTAAAACTCCCTAAAATGAATTTGACCATTTTTTTTCAATTTTTTTTCTTTTATGTGTTAATTAAACTATGAAAAAAAAATTCGCACTTATTTTTCGCATGAACTACAATTTACATGTTTAGTTTAAATTAAATAAATCAAAGAAAATCGTCAAAACAAAACAAAAAAGGAAATCGAAAGTCTTTAAAGCAAAATATAAAAGAAAAAGATAACAATCAAGCGTAACCGATCGAATAACAGATGAAGTACCGTACGTACCCTTCTAACAAGGTGAGGGGAAGTGATAAGGCATTTGGCGCTCCAAAGAGGGTCGTTGAGGTCAGCTCCATGCCGTTCAAGCTCTGTAGCAAAACCGCCGTCAAGGACAGCATAGCCACCACACTTTTCCAGGAAACCAGACAGGAACGACGACGTTTCCTCGCTTCCTAAATCCATAGTGCTATAGGTGTGCTGTAGTTGTAGGGGTAGCAGGAGGTCTCTGTGTATTTTCTGTTTTTGTAACTGAAGCGGCGTCTTGAATAATGGATGTGGCCACCCTCCTCAAGTTGATGCATTTTGTAGAGGGAAGACAATGATGTGGATTTACAATTATACCCCCTTCACGTTGCTTAAAAACATTTTTTGTGTATAAATTTTTTTTCCATATTCGTTCTAATCTCTACATTGTTTTATTTTATTGGGTATATGACCTTACAACCGTGACTCTCTGGTATTCCTTAATTAAAACAATGTGAGTGGATTGCCTTAATTAAAACAATAAGATTTACAAAATAAGAATGAGATCATGTATAATTATCAAATTGGTAACAAAATACCAATGAAAAAAATAGTTTTTTTATTTTTTTTGTTAAACTGTTCCAACTGCGTATTTGAGCCAAAATTGACTACGAAGGATTTAAGTTGCATTTTGATGGCAATATATGTTTTGTTAGACTTATTTTCCAAAGTCGGATTTGAGCCAAACCAATTTTCAATGATTTAATTCGCATTCTAATAGCAATATGTTATTTTAAATCTACGTTGAGGGACTAACAAGGTGTAATCAACAAAGGCATAAATTCACGCTTTACATGAATCAAGCAAAGAACATTTTGTAATATATGATTTTTTTTTTTTTATAACGATATATTTACACTAAAAAATAATTAAATCCAGACATAGTCTAATTAACACATTAATTAATCAACTCTAACGTACGTTGTGATATTTTTCTTTTTTGCTAAACCATACATTGTGATATTTCCCCAAAATAAGGAATAGGCACTATATGGCCAAACGTATGGGGGTCACTAAAGGACAACCCAAAAACTAAACAAGTAAACATTTGTTCTTATCACCAACTCATCAAAGTCACATTTCGTGTTGAAATTTCATATGAATAAAGCACGCACTAACACCACGTATGTGGTTCCTGTCTGAAATTTATACCAAACAAATATCTAATGTGCAAGTAATTGTGTTTCATTGGAGCGCATGAAAGTTGTGATCCATAATGGGGTCTTGTATGAATGTGATTGAACTGAACAAGTTTTCTAGGCTCTAGGCCATTCGATACTTGACATTTCTCAAATATTTCTTCTCCTTTGATAATCATTTCAATTTTTACCTTTTAATTTTAATTTTCTAGTTTTGGTTTTTATTTAGACAAAAAACCAAAACTTATTCGTCTAGCAAGTGGTCCTTATCACAGTGGTGGAAATGTTTTGAGTCCTTACTAACGGCATGGGTTCGAACCCTGTCGGTAACTAATCTAACCTCTAATCTCACAAAATCTATCGTTTGACAAAATAAAAAATAAAAAAGTAAAAAAATAAAAAACTTATTTGTTCACTATTTTCCGTTTAAACTTGTTTGATAACGTTTACATTCTTTTGAAGAAGAAAAAAATTAGAATCAAGATGCATGTCGGTTTGATAACCACGGGTTTTGGTCTTTGGTATATGGTTTGTGATTTTTTAGATTTTAGTTTTCACTTTTATGGTATGAAAGAACAATGGGTGAAAACAAAATCTGAAAACAAATTCAAATACCTTTTGATTTTGGTTTTAGTTTTTAGCTATTTTTATATATTTTTTCTACATCTCTCCACAATGATTTCTCCAATCTTCTTTATTTAAACTCATGTAACATATTTTTACATCCAACTTAGTCTTTGCACCCATTTGATTTTTAACTAAACTATTAATATCTCTTTAAACCCAATTTAATACCTAAAATACCCCTATAAACCCAATTCAATATGTGGATTTATTTTTACACCCATTTGATTTTTAACTCTATCTTTACGCCATTTGGAAATGGACACTGAGAATTAGGATGTGAATTCAGCCATGGCTGACAACAAGACTGACATTTCTATAGATGTTGACAATATTTTGAAATCTTCTCTAGGCATGATTCTTAGACAAATCCTGCATAGACATCAAACTCTTATAATTGACCCCTTCAATGGCTTCCGCAAAAGCATTCTTCTTAACATCATTATATATTTCCTCTCCTTGCTTGATTTATAGTTGAATATAGGTTATGCATTGTGTCTTGAAAGCGAATCATCTGATTAGGTTCCATGGTGATCTGAAGAGTATATGTTGAATCTAATATTATTCTCATAGGAAGCCCTTGCTCAATGTCTCATGGTACTCTCGGAAGGATTTGTTTACCCTGTGCAATTTATAAAGGTAAGAAATGTTATATGTTTTTGTCATGGTACCGAAGAACAAACTAGGATATAAATTGCACGAGGAAAGAGGATAAAAGCTCTAGAGAGAAGTTGCGTAAGTATTTCAATTGTGTGCAGTTGTAAATTGAAATAAATCAATCTGTTTGTCTAAAAAAAACTTCAAAATCATACATTGGTTGGAGGATTCAAAACTTTATAATCACCATCCATAACAAAAACTTGTTTTTCTCTATGAGAACTATTAGGGTTTTAGCCAAAATAAAGTAGGATAAACAAAGAATGATCGTAGGGTTTAAGTATAGTGTTAGGGTTTATTGATAAATTTGAGTTTTATTATTAATTTTATTTTTTACTTTATAGTAATTATGCAATAAGGTAAAATAAACAATTAACATTTAAAATTTAAGTTGGGTGTAGAAATAGGTTACATAGGTTTAAATAAAACTTACCCTCATTTTTTTCATATCTTAAGCATAAAAATATAAAAACTAGAGAGTAAAAATCAACTGGCCATCAAAATAATCCTACTTTTATGAGTTTTCAAAATTTAACTCGACGAACACTAAACAACTTAATCCAGATCAAGCTCAAAACTGGGAATTAATTTATATCATCTTGCACGTCATAATAAACGTGACATATATGGAAACGAGTATAGATGCAGCACAATTTTTTTTTTTTTTTGGAGTTTTAACGAAAAGTTGCGGTATTGTTCACTTTAATGAAAAACTACATTTTTACACTAAAAAGTCAATTCTAGTACTATTCACTTTACCCTTTATTTTGTTCTTATCATTAAAACTCAAAGTTTTCAAGCTTTTTTTGTCACATCCCGGCCCAAGCCCCCACCACATCTCGGGCTCGACTCTGCCGTAGCACGATATTGTCCAATTTGGGCCCCGACCACGCCTTCACGGTTTTGTCTTTGGGAACTCACACGAGAACTTCTCAATGGGTCACCCATCATGAGATTGCTCTCACGCAAACTCGCTTAACTTCGAAATTCTGATGGAACTCCAAGTCAGTGAGCTCCCAAAAGGCCTCATGCTAGAGAGAGATGGGAATATACATACAAGGCTTACAGGATCCACTCTCCTGGACGATGTGGGATCTTACAATCCACCCCCTTAGAGGCCCGATATCCTCGTCGGCACACTTCCAGCCAGGGATTGGCTCTGATACCAAATTGATACATCCAGGCCCGGGCCCCCACCACATCCTGGGCTCGACTCCGCCGTAGTACGATATGGTCCGTTTTGGGCCCCGACCACGCCCTCACGGTTTTGTTTTTGAAAACTCACACGAGAACTTCCTAGTGGATCACCCATCACGGGATTGCTCTCGCGCGAACTCGCTTAACTTCGGAGTTCCGATGGAATCCAAAGCCAGCTAGCTCCCAAAAAGCCTCGTGCTAGGGAGAGATGGGAATATACATATAAGGCTTACAGGATTCACTCCCCTAAATAATGTGGGATCTTACACTTTTCATTAGTTTTCATTTTATTTTTTTGAAGGTGATGAAGCACAAAATTTAAACTGCATATTATTGTAGTACTTTTTTTATATGTGATTTTGCACATCATTCCTTTAACTTGCACTCTGAGATTTTGCACATGGTCCCTTTAACTTGTACCAAATCACACAACTCTAACAATGTATAATGTTAGAAAAATTAAATTTATAAACAAAATTTTATAAAGAAAATAACATAAAAAATAATAATCAAATTATTATTTACTTATTAATAAATATACTCATTTTTATTGGAACGTACATAAAGTGATGTTATTGTCGAATTATTCAAATTAATAATACTGCCACTTCCTTGCTTCTTTCTTTTAAAATTTGATATCCCTTTTTTCCATAATTGTTGTTGATATCCACAACGAGTAGCGGTCCACTAAATTCAAAGGTCTAATCACCAGCTGAAAGTTGAATTTGGGATTTCGGACTCACTTGTTAATTAACATATTCCCTTAATATATTTTTGAAAAATATTAATAATGTTGTCACCTTAGGCTATAACCGAAGGCTGGTCAGAAAGTTCGTTTTAACCTTATGGCCTTTCAAGAAATTAATATTTTAATGAACAATGCATGACCATATTCTTTACTATCTTCAACCAAGGGCCAAAGGGTCATAGAGCTCATTTTAGCTCTGTCACAAAAAACCGTCTCAAACCGAGGGTCAAAGGGCTATAGTATGGAATGTGAAGAATTAAAATAAAATGAGGTAAGATAATATGGAATAGTGAAAAATATGTGAGAAATGGTGTAGGAAAAAAATTAGAAATTAAAAAAAAAAAGTCCAAAAAAAAAAAACCTAAACCCTAAACCCCAAAGTGGGCTGGCAATGGAAAAGGGAAAAAAAAAGGGGTGGGCTAAGTAAAAGAACAAAAACAAAAAAAAAATTGAAATTGGGCTAGCCAGCGGGCTGGCTGGCTGGCTGAAAGTGGTCAGCCGGTTGGCCTTTTGACCTTTTCAGATTCCGTGGGGCTCACAAGCCCTCTGGCCTAACCTTCGGTTGAAGACAGTTTTCGTACGTTTTTCGGCCCTCTGACCCTCTAGCCCCTTCGGTTGAAGATGGCCTTATATTTTTGTTAATTAACTCACTCTCTTAAAGTGACCCTTATTAACTCTTCATATATTATTTGTCAATTATAATAACAACATTATAAAACAGTGTGACAAAAATATGAAATGTCAGAAAGTTCATAGAGAGCCTTACTTTTAAGATAGTTCCCTTAGCATTTCTCTATTATTTTTGGTCAATTGTTCCCTCTATATTTTGCGCACAAACAAATTTGGGAACCATTTTTTCGAATTTTCTATAATAATTAAAAATAAAAGTTTCAAGAGGTCGGGTACAATATTATTTGGCCAATTTTTTTTTGTAGTCTCTGTGGTGAAAAGCCACTTTCAAAGTCATTCTTGTGGTGAAAATGTTATTAATTAAACCCTCATGGTGAACTCTGCTAGCAATTGAGGTCCAAACTCAAACTGTTAAACAAATGCACGTGACTATCACATGAAGGGTTAAATTTGTCATTTCAATCTAAATTATATCTTATGTCATGGACATCTAGTATGACTTAAGTATTGCTTGATATTCATGAAGTTATGGCATAAGCTTGTTCTTCTTGTGAGTTAAAAAGTTGACATTTAATTCCAGTACACGAAGACAACTGAAACAAGTGAAAAAGGGAAATAAGCTGACATCAACCATTTTCCAAACGAAAGACCAACTTCATCATTTCTCATAACATAATATGTTTTCCACACTAACAACAAAAGCATATGTCCAAAAAAAAAAAAAAAAAAAAAAAAGACAAAAGCATGTCTTCCAAAATATAATACGGTTCATCATTACAAAAAGTCACCGAAAAAAAGACTTCCACAAAATAGACAAATAATCCAGTTTCTCACAAAATAAAATCAACTCCCTCCTCTCCATTATATCTTTTGCAAGGTAGGGTGCTTTTTTATCTGTCGATGTTGCTTCTTGTTCATTGGGGCCTTTCTAGAAGGTCGCCAAGGTTATCGGTAGAGTTAGATGATGTTGCAGAGGTCATGCCGTTGAAGGCAATCCAATCGGTGGAGTTGAACTTTCTGCAATTTCTACAGTTGTTTGCCTTCTACACTATTATATTTGTACAATAATGTAATTTAAATTGAAATGACGAATTTGACCCTTCACGTAATAGTCACGTGAGTTTGTTTTTGAAATATCAACAAAAGTTTGGGTTTAGACCTCAATTGCTAACATACCTCATCACGGAAGTTTAATTAACAACTTTTTCACCATGAGGATGACATTGAAAATAACATGTCTCCACAAGGACCATGAAAAAAATTTGGCAATATTATTTCCAATTTCTATGCATGCATACAGTCCATTTAACGTCCACATTCTTCATGGGTGAAAGTAATAGATAAGGTGAAGGTGGAGCGGTAGAGGCTGCAGTATATGGAGAATGACAATGATTTAACTTGGCGCAAGTGGTGTCACCACTACTCCCAAAAGGTTACGGTGAATCCATATAATAATCGATTAGGCAAATTAAAGAACGTCATATCATATCAGATAGAGATTATCTTGTTATCAAGTTTTTGTGGCATTGCCGACATTATCAAGATAAAAGGGTATTTTATAAAATAAAATAAAAAATCATATAACGTCCGATCCGAAAGTAAAAGGTTTGGTTTGTTTCGGATTTACCAACTGTTCAATATTTGGGAACCAGTTCAACTCATGACGGAACCAGTTTTTACTAAACAGATCAATTTGTGTGGTGACCGAATTCAATGAATCGACGGGCCGCCTCAAGCCGTGCATTTGTGCCTTAGGCATTACAAGGACATTTGGTTCCAAGTCCCACTTCCACCAGTACCTACAGGAATCAAGAAAGCAATACTGCAGCCTGCAGGAGACAAGTGAAGTGGGGATCCTCCTCATGATCCATTACAAAACAAATTGTCATGGAGTGAGTCTAGGTTCATCATGCAAACAAAACATGTTCACATTATTCGTTTAATGAACAAAAGTTTGTTGATCAACAAATGGGATTTCCCTTTCCACAATTTTAGCCACAAAAATCACATATGACAATACCATTTCTATACAACACTACTGTAGTATTATTTAAACCTTTTAGGTAGATTGGCGCTAACCATACATTATCAAAGATATCAAACACGCATAAGTATCCAAGTTTCATTCTTTACTTCATAAATCCACACAATATCTCCACTAAACATAATTCTAAATTTTCATTTTCTTTTCCTCAACTCTTCCACCTACTCACATATATATGAATCACATCAAGTTCCAAAAACCTGTAATCTCATGTTTTCGGTGGTGGTGGAAGTGATTGTTTCCGATTGTAATCTGATATGTTGATTAGAGCATCCAATTTCATGTGGAATTTGTGCTGGATTTGCGCTTACTTTTTGCGGTTTTATGGTAATTTGCTTGCCGTGTAGCTTGCCAATTTACTTTGTGTTTGAGAGGATAAATTTCTTCTGTGTTCCTAGATACTTTCTACTGTTGTGGCTTTGAAATCAAGAGTAGAGAATCCACCCTGCAATTTTTGAAAGTGTAGAGTAGGATAAGTTGCTAGCATGGAGACCCCACAACACAACCCACTCATAAATATTCTAAACTCTCGTCCAAAATCGAAACTCTCTCCAATTTCACACGAAAATGTAAACTTGAACGACAATTACTACAATTTGAAGCAAAATTCAAGCTACCAATACTCCAATTCAACAACTAGCAATAATACCAATATTCCCAACAGAGAGAAAAAAAAACACAAAACAATGGAACCCCAAATAAAAAATACAACACTTTGCAGAGAAAAATAGCAGCTTTACCTCCCTCCAATAACAGTAATCGGAAGCTCAGCACTTACATTTGTTGGGTGGCAGCGATGATTCCATAGAGAAAGCTGAGCTCCCATCCCACGCCTATGCACTTGGTTAGACTGTTACTCACGAAAGGGAGTGAAGTCTAACTGAACCTGCATAGGCCATCCGGTCAACACTCGGTTAATGTTAATTGTAAATCCCATTCTAGCAATCAAGTAAAAAAGTTCGTATTTGAATAGCCAAGCGTATTTACACATTATATTCCTCTCTTTGGTCCAATGCTTTGCAGACAATCCAACATTTCTTCTCTTGGTACATACATTTTTTGGACTGTTTATGTATCTACGCTTTTAACGATATTTTGGTAGAATTGAGAAAGAAAAAAGATAGATACACATGTTTTGAGTGTGTATGCTGTATTCCTACGTCGTCCTTCTGAACCTACTGACTAAAACAAAAGTAAAGCAACAAAAACACTGCCTCTTTCTCTTTCTCATAATGCAAAAGGTCTCAAAACGACATGTAGTGCCCACTGCACACTGCACCCTCAGAAACAAAAGCATTGGTGTAAATTAACCATCTAACTGAAGAAACTAAAACAATAGTAAAGCAAATTATATACCTCAAAATGTCATGCAACCAAGGTCTCAAAAATAATTTTGAAGTTATAGGCCTTAAAAACTTGTTTGGTAAGACTATTTTCAAAAACTGAACTCAAGACTAATTCAAAAATATAGTCTATTCTCTAAAAACAAAAAAAGTAAGTTTTTAGAGTTTTTAAACTTAAACTCACTCCTTTCTTTTCTCCCCCTCCTCCTCTCTCACTCCAAATCTTTGTCTCCTTTATTCTCTCTCTCACCTTTCTCTTTCTTTTTTTTAACCTTTTTTGTCTCTCCTCCAATCCGCTCTCTTAATTGTCTCGGTTCTTTTTTTGGCTCCTCTTCCTTTCTATCTCCTCCAATCCTCTTACTTATTTCTCTTTCCTCCAATTATCTCTTACTTTCTTTCCTCCTCTATCCTCTTTTTCTCTCAGACCCCCTCTTTTTGGATCTCTTTGTCCAGTTTAAGTTGTAAAATTTAGAATTTTTAAATTGCAAACCAAACAAGTTTTTGAGTCTTAAAGAAAATTGTTTTCAAAAAAAATTCTGAAGAAATGTTTTGAGAAATTATAAAAAAAAATTAAATAAGATACCAAACAAGCCCTTAGCAATTCAGAGTATTTAAAATTTGCAAAAAAACTAGGACAATGGTTAAGAAATTCACAAAAAATTACTTGCATACGAACCATATCTATGTCTAGTAGGAAAAGGAGAAGAATTGATTGCCAGTGCCGTCGTCGAAGGTGCCGGTGGCAAAGGAGGTATAGTGTTTAGGGATTGATTTTGAAGGAGGATTTGGACGGGAAAGAGGAGGAGGGAGAAGTCGAGGTTTCTGAGAGAGGGAAGATGAGGAGGTTGAAATGAAAGCAGAATTGGGGAGTTTGTACTCGAAGTAGAGCCATCCATGATGGTCAACACGTGGACAATATGGGTAGTTTGGTAATTTAATTGTTCCAAGCAGAAAAAAGAACGGGATATGAAGAAGAAAATAAGGGCATTTTCGTCAAAAACACTAGATGAAAATTGATGAATAGTCTTTATTCGCGAGTCAAAGCGTGAAAATACTTTTAATTGAGCTACAAACCACCTTACTTTAAAATTTGAAAACAAGACCAAAAGTCTTAATTGCATAAATAAAACGGTTAGTTTTCGAAATTCTCTACATATCTTCCTTATCAATCAATTATGAAAGTATTTGACCAAAATAAAATCAACTAAGGAGTAAATCAACAAACAGAATGCACTTACTTGAGATTTTGAAGATTAATAGATTTATAAATCTATGAGGTTTGATGAAGTTTTCAATGATTCACATACATTATATGTAAGTTTTGAGTGAAATCTCGCAAGATCTCAATAGGAAAAGTGAAATTTATGAATAATTAAAATACATAACGAAATCTTTCAAATTTCCTCACTTTTTTAAGTTCCTTTAAAACCAACCCGAAATACATTTTAATAAACTGTTCAACTTGCTTTTGAGGAGCTCCATAATCCGTCCAGTCAATCCTGGTTAGTTCCTAAGCAACGATTACCTCGGCTTTTTTTTTTTTTCTTGTACAGCACGCGTTCGATCCCAAGTTCGATCAATTTATTCTCAAATGCACGAACACCTTAAGCTCTCAACAGTAACCACCTTGGACCATTTGATATGGCACGTCCCAATATCAAAACAGAACCACATCACAAACACAAGCTGGAATAGAGATTGATGAAAAGTTCATAAACCTTGTTCATTCAATAAAGAAACAAGTTTGCAACGCTAATAGGAAAATCTGCAACTGCATATCCGAGAAAACATTACCATCCTTCTTTTTATCATCTTTATGGCAAGAAAACAGCCCAATCAATTTCCTTTGGTGGCTGGTACAAATAAGGGGTAATAAGCTCATGGCCCGCGAGTGGGAGCAAAACAGAAACAGCCCGGAGAACGGTCTTCAGGTATCATTCCGCCTCCTTTGCTTGTATCAATTACTTCCAACATTTTCACCACCTCACCCATTTCAGGACGTTTATCTGCATTTCCATCCCAGCACTTGCGCATGATGTTTGCCAAAGAACTTGGACAGCATTTGGGGATTTCTGGTCGTAGGTTCTGATAACAAAACCAAAAAATATGCACGATAAAACGCCCATAAAAAGTAGATGTCAAATCATCAACATGACACAAAAATTAAAATCTTTACCAAGACAACCAAAGTTCATTCAGACTAAAACAACAAACAGAAAAGCAAACTCTATGTCCTTGTATTTACATGAGGTAAAAGAGTTATATCTATTAGAGAACAAACTGACCTGCCGAACAACTGCAGATGATACATCAGCAAAGCTAAGATCTGGGTAGGGCATGTCGCAGCAATAAATTTCCCATAAGCATATGCCAAAGCTATAGACATCACATCTTCTATTATAAGGCTTGCCATCCAGAACCTACATAAATATCTTGTCAGCTTAATGATTTACCACTGAAAACCCTACATGCTACCACATGAGCTACTATACTGAATTGCGTGTTCAGATATGCAATGAGAATGTAAAGCGAGGAAAGAATATTATAAGTTCATTTTTGTTCATTGACATTCATTTCAAGTCCAACATAAAAAAGGGAAAAAAATTATGTACATATTCTTAGCAACTAAGAGCACAAATGATAGTTTCACCTCATCAAGGAGGAACACAATGCAATTAAGCCCCATAAACTTTAGGCTCATTCTCACTGTTCTAAAAATGTATGCCTAGCATTGGCTGGCCACCGTCCCTATTAATCTATAGGCGTTTGAAAATTAAGAAAAAGCACCTAGACCCTCCCAGCGCCCTCCTAGCCTACCTAAACCTGCATAGGGCGCGACTCTCACTTAGACAAAAAATAGTTAACTTTCATTTTGCATTTTATTTTTTCAATGAATTGTAAGAGACTTGCTGAACACTTAGATGAACACTCATTATATGTTTGTTCCCCATGTTTTCAATATGTTCTAATACTTTATAATCTATATGTCATTCTATTTCATAATTTATGTATCCCAATACAAAATTTATGTATCCTAATACAACTATGTATTTTTTTTAAAGTAGAAGTAGACATTTATTTATATGTTATATGATAAATTTAATTAAAATTAAAAAAATGCCTAGGCGCTAGGTCATGTCCGCCGCCCGACTGACGCCTTTTAGAACCTTGCTTGTTTCAAATGATAACTTCTAATTCTACACTTAATAGTTAGACCATTTTTTACTAAACTCGCATTATACCCCTCAACTAGCACACATCCCATTTTCTTGATATCATAGCCATAATGCATTCTCTCTCTATCCAACTCTCTAACACCCTTCTTAAAAGGTTGGCCCTTCATGTGCCAAGTATTGGTCCAGGCAAGGAACTGGACTCCTCAACCTGTACCATCAGCAACAAAGACTTCAGTATGATCCACAATTATGATCCTATGATCCACAACTCTTCAATTAAACCCTCTCACCTTCCCTTTCTTTCTCTTTCGTCTAAAGCTTGTTTCAACATAATCAGTCAAGCTTATCTTTAATAACAAGAAAAGGTCATATGACTGGTTCTTAAATGCTTAGTGGTGCTGCTAGTGTGCTCAATAAAAGGTTATCAAACTCGACCTCAATGTATTACTTGTTGAGTCTTGATGCCTGGGCATTGCAAGAATGCCAAGGAAGGTGATTGGGAAAGACTGATTTTGTAATCAAGTTTGGATGTTCAAAAAAACATCCTCATTTGAGTCTCCGTCTTCATCGCCTTCAATTGCAAATTTGGTGGGTTAAGAGTAAGGGGTCATAAGGTGTGATGGAGTAGGAGTGAGTACAAATAAGTGGTGATTACTCCGGGCAAAAGTAAAAGGAAGGTGGCCTTGTAATACTATCTTCAACGCTGTGAATACGAGCTACAACAAGCAATCCCCAACATTTCAATACGGATGTTAAGACCATGTCAGAGCTTTTCTCCATACCATTTTCTTGAGCCTGGTTACCTTTGCATTTGCCCACAACAGGCTTATGGCAGTTTGGTCGCTTTAGAAAATATGTGGGTAAGGTTTTGGCAGGTGGTTTAGGCTTTTCTCACATGAAGAGCGCATGCTTGCTCATGCATGAAGGCCGCATGTTATTTCCATCCATTTTTGAAGTGCATTAGCAAACAAAGAGATACATTTAAAAACGAAGCATAATTATTGGTGTTGTAGTGAGGTTAGTCGTATTTCTCTTTTCTTTTTGTTCTTATATTCCAAGTTCATAGAGCACAACAAAGAGTTAGCTTTTAAGAGTAAAAAAACATATGAAGATATTAACTAGGAGTAATACCTCTGGAGCCATGTATCCAAGGGTACCAGTTTCACCAGTCATGTCTCTTGGATTTTGAGCTTCAACACGAGCAACACCAAAATCAGCTATTTTAAGGTTTATGCGAGTATCAAGTAGCATATTCTCTGTTTTGACATCACGGTGTACGATCTTTTGAGAATGCAGATAGCTAAGACTGCAATGGGAATGGTTAAAAACCCAGATCAATAAGAATTTTACTAGAAAAGTATATAGCACAGAAATGTAGAGAACAATCGAACTCACCCTCTAGAGAGGTCCAAAGCAAGTTGGATCACAACCTTAAAGGCAAGTTTCTTTTGCCTGTTTCTTATCAAGAATTGCTTTAGTGTCCCACCAGCGAGATATTCCACAACAACACAACACGCTCTAGCAGGATGTGAATCTACACCATCACTTGAAGAGCCTTTTGTAGGAATTTTAAGATCTGAAGTTCCCATTGAAGCTCCAATGAACTGTGATAAAAGAAGGGAGGGAGGAGAGGGGAGTATCGTTAAAACCCAAAGGATTATGACAAACAAAGAACCACATTAAGGAACTAGGACACTACTATTTTACCGAATCATTTACTAAAATAACTATCAAGATCACCAGCACAAGATGAAAATAATCACTCCACAGCCGACAATTTCTTTAATATTAAAATGCAGATTTCAAAACTGGATACAAGATAAAAAGAAAGGCGGGTTTGTACTTTGGTAACATTAGGATGGTCAAGCTTGTGCCAGACAGCAACTTCTTTTTGAAATGATGCCCGCAGAGCAGCAGTTTCAGCACCTGTGGCATAGCCATCCTCCCCCCAGTCCAACAGCTTCACTATAATATATAGCATGTGGTTGCAATTAGAATTCGGTATGCATGCAAACAAAAAGGCAAATAATTTTGTTGCTCTTATTTGCCATCAGTTTACTAGTCCAAATTTAAATCGCATGTTGTTATAATGTCAAAATGCCAATATTCATTCATAATGCTAGGAGACCACCATGAAAAATGACTGAAACTCCACTGAATTCCAGATAAAGACAACACCAAACAAATCCCAATATCAATAGTTCATAGACACAATACTTTGCAGATTTTAGAACTATACAGAAAGTTCTCATGCCAGAATAGAAAATCCCAAAAGTATGACATTTAGCTCTACACAAATTAAGCTCTTCCATCCTACCCGTTTTTAAATAACCAAAATAATATATCCATTATTAATTTACTGGCATCCACAAGTTTTCTTTTTCTTTTGAACTACTATATTCAAGGGCTTGTCTAACATTATACTAATTAACACATTCATTATAAACTATTACCAGTTGAGATCATTCAAATACGAAGTTGTACCCCTAAGTTTACATTGTCGGAATCATCCAAGATAACAGATATGAGGTTCAACACCTACTTATATGACTGATAAATATTTAGTGGAAACAGAGTGAAACAACACGATTTATGCACATATTCACATCTAGAAAGAAAATCCGATAAACATCAGTAAAGAATTAACTATACATACAATGGTACTTTCAGTAACAGAAGCCAAAAACTGTAAATTCAATTCATAATATTTGAGAGTTGCTGCAGTCATATCAGAATTATGAATGGTCGTCAATCACAACCTTCTAGTACATCACTACGTCAAGAACAGATAAGGTGAATATCTACGAGATACCATGAATAATATATAACACTTATATATCACGCCTCAAATGTGAACATGGAACATGCAATCAGTTATGCCGAAAAACGAGATATATTCCAAATTAGTGCTTTAACATAACACACCATTATTCAAATGCTAATATTACATCATTATCGTTATATTCGAATCCAAAATGAAACTAGTGACGAGATCCCAAATTAACATCCAAGATACATAGAGAATATGCATTCAACAAGAAGTTGGCAACTCAATTGCAATCAAAATCAAAATACAATATCCTACGAGACCGAACAAATCAAAATTACAATGGAAATGGATTATTAGTGATAACCTGCAACATCTTGATCATCATAGGTGCCCCTGAATACGGTACCATAGGTCCCTCGAGCTACAATATATCTTATTTCCAATTTAGCTAAATCAATCTCCCATTCTTCCTTAGGCCTGGTACTCTCAATGTTTCTAGACCAAACCCGGCTCAAATGTTTCTCAAGCTGTATATCTAAGTTCTTCAAATCAATTTTATCTGCTCGGAAGATCATCTCTTTGCTACTAATACTTCCTGTACCATTAATTTTTGGTTCCACCTCTTTGAAACTCATACTCCCTGCACTCCTAAGTTTTGAATTCATATTACCTTTCTGGTGATCCACCATGTTTGGTACATCTGCAACTTCAACATTCTCACTTGTCCTTGAATCCATTACTAACAATCAATGCAGAACAACCAAAACACGGAACACCAACTGCCAAACGGTAATCGAAACAACCAAAAACAATAAAAAGAAAACAAGCAAATCCCGGAAACAAATCTGTGTTAAACTGCTGTCTTAGAGAGACATGATCAACAAAGCTTAAAATTTTTCGCCGTCATCTTGTTTGCCAGATTTGGATGAATCCCATCAATGACAAATGCTCAAAACAGATAAATTCAAAAAGCCTTCTCGGGTTAACAAATCGATTTCCCCGGCACAGATATCCTTAAATTCAACAAACGAAATAGAAATATCTGATCCAGTTGAAACTCAATCACAACAACCCAATTGCCTCCAATGTTGGTAACTATGCACCAATGAGAAAAATCAACACCAGCTCCCTTTCTTTTATATTCCACATAAATTAAAACAAACAAAACAATCTTCAAAATCCGAAGTACCTCGTCACCAAACACTCTTTTTTTTTTTTTTTTCCAAAAAATTAATCAAACAAAAGAATGGCAATAAACTCTAAGAAAACGACTCAATTTCCACAGCTGGATAGAAAAAATTCAAACAAACAAAGTCTTCAGGTACAAATCAAACCCACGGACAAGCACCAGAAGAATTTCACGCATGCAAAAAGTCCCAATCGACCCCAAAAGATGAATAATTTATAGAGACAGATGAAAAGGTTGACCTTGAACACACTAGAGAATCGAAGAAAGACAAAGTCGTTCGTTGGAGAAAAAAAAAGTAAAAGGATCAGAAATTTAACAATACAGAAAGACAACGTTTTTGGAGTGTTTTGGGAGGTTTGGGGCTAATGGGTTGTTCTATTGTTTTTGTTTGGTTTTTCCTTTGCAGATGATATTTCGGAGAGGATTAACCAAAAACTAGAACAGGCAGCCACAGCCCAGAAGGCAGAAGCGAGTGGAGAGAATTTTAGAGAGAGAGAGAGAGAGAAAGGGGGAGAAGCGAGAGAGATGCGCGGGTTTGCCTAATCTACGGCTTTGGAGGAGGGAGGGACTGTTTCAAAATTTAAGGAAAAGAAAATGTAAGAGGTACATATACGGATACTGGAAAGGTGGCAACAACAAGATAACAAATCAAAACAGAAAAATTCCGACTTTTTCGGTCCAAATAAATCTTATGATTATCGTAACTTCTCAATTTAGTTTTTGAGATTTAAATTTGATAGGATTGATTCATAAGTTTGTTCATATTAATAATTTTAATTATTTCGTGCAAAATGTTTGTTAAATAAAAATAAAATGAGTTACATATAATATTATTATTTTTACCATCTTATTATATCACATTTAAAGTGTCATCATATGTGGCAACTTAGGTGTACAATGCAGTTGTAATTTTTTTTTTTTTCCTTTTATGCTTAAATCTCAATAATTTTAATCCTTCCTTGTCATCGTGGTCGCAGACTCCACCCGATATGGTTTTTGGCGATCAAACATATGATAGCTGAAAGTCCAAGCCAAAAGCTTTTGCAATATGTCAGGAAAATTTTCATTCCTTGAGGATTAGAAAATGTTACAAACTACAATTCCACGAAGGATTGAAAAAAAGAGTTGTTGTCTATGATTGGTATTTGTAATCAATCTTCTTCCTTTAGTAAAATTCCAGAAGTAGAAGAGAAATGTTGTATACAATATTTTTAGAAATTGTTATTGGCACTCCAAATTTCACATTCTACACTCCAAAATTTATATATTTAGAAAGAAAAATACACTTGTGAGGAGTGTAAAATGAGATTTTTGGAGTGCCAATAACACTTTCCGTATTTTTTTTTCTATGTATGTATCTTCAATGCCGATGAGCAATAAGGTTTCATCAACTTCCAAAAAAAGTTATGTGTTTATTTATAAGTAAAGTGTCAATAAAAAATCACTTCTTTTTTTATTGATAATTCTTATCAAGTTTCATTATTAAATAAACACATAACATAAAACAGTAATTTTATTCAAAAACTAAAAAACATTCCAATATCCATGAAACTCTCAAATTATATAAAAGTAAAAATAAAATTCCAACTCCACTAGCTGAACAGGGAAAAGACCAACACTCATACTCTTCAACTTCTAAGAAGGAAGAAAATCCTTTGTTTGTGATGGCATTCTTAGATTTTGCGGATCGCTTGATTCTATTATTATTGGCTGCGGTGAAAGCTCTCTGATCTGGACACGAGTTCTTCTTACTTGATGCTCGCGATTGTTGGCCCTTGCCTCATCCTCTTCGGTTTTCGTTGGCATGAAATTGTGGTAGGATGTGGTCTTGATGTTATTAGCATTGAGATTTGAAGACTTCTTTTTTCCTGTCATTGCGATGAGAGAAGGTTGAATGTTGAAAATTCAGATTGTGGTCTGGATTTTATAATGATACGTGCATGGTGCATTATAAGAAAGTTGTTGATCTTTATGTTAACCAAATCTGGAGCAATTTAAGAAGACATGTAAAGGGAAGTTTTATGTGTAGAAGTATGAAACTTTTTTCGTAACTTTCTTAATTCACAGATATTTATGATCTATGATAGATTCTCGTACAAAATCAAATCTAAATTACTGACATATATTTACTCTTAACACATTTTTCATACTACATTTGTACAGTCTTTCTAATACAAGCAGTGACAATGCCACTTTTGGATCAGAATGATCGTGGACCCGTCTTGAATTTTTTTTATAGCTGATATATGCATATTAGGTTAATTAGTTCATTATTTTATCTTAACAGAAATCTGGAAACTTATGATAAAAGCACACACAGAAGTCAAGTAATATTTGTGCAAATTTCTTTTTTCCTAATTGGATTCACCCCAAGTAAAAATAGCCTAAAGGAATACATTGAGGACTTGGGAAGCACAAACAGAAGTCAGAAGACTCGGAACACAATAAGAAAACTGCGCATCAGACCAATACTACGCTTAATATAGCAATGACTCATTGGACCGCAAGTATATAAACGTAAATATTTTTAAATAAACATAATTGTTTAGATATCTCAACCGTCCTCCCTTAGTTGCCACTTAGTACTATGGTACGGTTTAGTGACATTCTCCTTCACTGGTAACTAAGAGATCTTACATTCGATTCTCGTCAAAGACGAACTTGAACCACATTATTGCTCGTTTATTATGAAGCTTAGTCCATCTCTTAATGTATATAATATCGGTTATTAAAAATAAAATAAAAATTTAACGAAACACTCCCAATTCACTTTTAACGAAAATGACATTTTTACTCTAAAAAAATAACTTCTGATACTATTCACTTACAACACATTTTTGTCATTTTGATTAAAACTCAAAACTTTCAAACTTTTTTTCATTAGTTCCTAAAATAAAAACTTCCTCCCTCGGTGATGATAAAAAAAAAAGGGGGGGGGGGGGGTTTTGATATGGGTCTAAAGTAACTAAAAATTAGACTTATTTCAAAAGTAAAAAATACTAAAAATTAGACCTATTTCAAATTTTCCCCAAAATAAAGGATAAAAATACCTAATACTCCACATATCATAGGATACTCGACCACTTTTGTTAGGCCTCTCATATGGGCCTTTTTGGACTCAAATAACTTGTATTTTGGGCTTCTAGTTCAGTTTTTAATGTCAATTGATTATCTTAATAGTGGTTATGTTTGCCCCTAAATGATGATTCTGCCAAATAATAACATCTCCCACTTAGAGTTAGGGATGGTCTTGCTAAGTAAGATGTTATCAACGAAATATCAAACTATAATGACGATTCTACCCTCCTTAAAAAGGAGAATTCGACCATAGGATATCGCGCCAATATGAATATTGGAGCAAGCAAAAGTCCATCAGAATCAATAATCTTCAAGATTTGCACCGCATAATAATTTTTGAAATTCAGTTGAAGGTAATATGGATGTGAAGAAAGTTGGGATTCCAAGGTAAAATCAATTGATAGAAGTAGTTCAATTGATTATAAGTACATGCAAGGTCATTCGTTTCCTCGATATGAGATTGATATTCTCAACAAAATAGTTCGATATTACAAAGGAAGATGTTGAGAAAGTTTGATAGCATGTATCTTTGAGAGAGTTTGTTGTGTTAAATGCGTGTCCTCTTAGTTGAAAATTAGAGTACTCAAAATGGACGAACAAATGAAAAATACACTGAACATTATTTTATTAATGAAAAAAAAGAAAAAAACCAAATTACAAAGGCGGCTACAATTTCGAGAGGACTACACGAGTTCTAATACATCTTTTTTTTTTTTTTTTTCCTTTTATGCTTAAATCTCAATAATTTTAATCCTTCCTTGTCATCGTGGTCGCAGACTCCACCTGATATGGTTTTTGGCGATCAAACATATGATAGCTGAAAGTCCAAGCCAAAAGCTTTTGCAATATGTCAGGAAAATTTTCATTCCTTGAGAATTATAAAAAATTAATTCCTTGAGGATTAGAAAATGTTACAAACTACAATTCCACGAAGGATTGAAAAAAAGAGTTGTTGTCTATGATTGGTATTTGTAATCAATCTTCTTCCTTTAGTAAAATTCCAGAAGTAGAAGAGAAATGTTGTATACAATATTTTTGGGAATTGTTATTGGCACTCCAAATTTCACATTCTACACTTCAAACTTTATATATTTAGAAAGAAAAATACACTTGCGAGGAGTGTATAATGAGATTTTTGGAGTACCAATAACACTTCTCATATTTTTTTCCTATATATGTATCTTCAATGCCGATGAGATTAAAAACGCAAAGAAATCCAAACTTTGGCTAGAAGGCGTAATTAAACGCTTTGCAATTGAAAACTTGAATTTAGAGACAAAAAAGAATAATGCACCATCAGTTGCCGGAAGAGCAAGATGACGGTGGAGAGAGGAGAGGGAAAAGGTGGCAATAGCAAGGATAGTAAACGTGAACAATAAGGTTTCATCATCTTCCAAAAAAAAAAACTATTAAGACAAATTAAATTAATGTGACTATTGGTCTCAGGTGCTACATTAAGAGTGAGGGTTGAGCTTAACCTCATAATGAACTAGCAATAATATGGTTCAAATTCGTAATTGGCGAAAATCAAACTTAAGAACTATCACTTACAAGTGAGGAGGAATGTCACTAGATCAAAGTACTAAGTGACGGAATTGAATATTTAGATGGTAAAAATAGCATTACTTGGTACATATTTAACAATAAAAACAATACACTGTACAAGTGAGGATGAGACTAACAGTTCGGATGGCTTTCGTTGGGCTCAAGGAATGCTGCCAATATAGAACGAATCCACTGCTATAATAACATCTCAATTTATAGTACAATGTCATGTTGAAAGACACTTCAACATGACTTTGTATATTGGATCAAAACATGTTCGCTATTGTTGGCCCTTGCCTGCTGATAATTTGATATCCGTGACCAATTAAGTTACAAGTAACTCGTCAAACATCTTCCAGGAATGAGGAAAGAAAAAGAACACACCATCATACAAACAATTTCTCCCAAAAATTTATCTAATTACTGTATATAAGATAATTCTTTTTGGGTGGTGTTATGGCAACTCAAAATAGTGAAATTGCACTCCTCTTATTAAGAATTCGAAGAGATTCGAATACTAAGAAATTATGATGTCAACTAGCACTCCTCACATTAAGTAATAAGCATATATGATAATTTTCTATAGGGTGAAGTGCTAATTTAGCCAATTGAAGCCACTTGATAAACTTTAAAGTGTACCGTCATTTTCTTGCATATAAACCCATAACATTTCATATATGTTGCGAATCTAACATTTAATTTACCCTCCAAAGTTAACTTCATACACTATTTCTTTATAAAAATTATCAATCTACCTTCCAATTTGTATCACATGCAAGTAATGTGACTCAAATTAATGGAAAATTGAATATAATATTAGTGATGTAATTGGCCGATCTTTATAATTGAAGGACTGATTTTTCTGAAGAAAAAAAATAGTTTATGGACTTAATTTTCACTTCAGTGATTATTCAAAAACTAAATTGATAATTTACCCTTTTTTTTTTAAGAGTGACAATAATAACTCTCTTCTTTTTATTGATAATTATTGCCTGGTTTCATTAATTACATATAAACACATAACATAAAATAGTGCTTTTATTCATATAACAGAAAACGTTCCAATATCCATGAAACTCAAATTCTATAAAACTAAAAATACCTAGCTGAACATGGAAAAGACCAACGCTCATACTCTTCAACTTCTGAGAAGGAAGAAGGTCATTTGTTAGTGATGGCGTTCTTTGGTTATGCGGATCGCTTGATTATAATATTATTGGCTGCGGTGAAAGCTCTCTGATTTTCACACGAGTTCTTCTTACTTGATCCTCGATATTGTTGGCCCTTGCCTCATCCTCTTCAGCTTTCGTTGGCAAGAAATTGTAGTAGGATGTGGTCTTGATGTTATTAGGGTTCTTCATATTTCCTGTCATTGCGACGAGAGAAGGTTGAATGTTGAAAATCCAGATCGTGGGATGGATTTTATAACGATGCATGGTGCATTATAAAAAAGTTGTTAATCTTTATGTTAACCAAATCTGGAGCAATTTCAAGAAGACATGTAAAGGGAAGTTTTGTGTGTAAATGTATAAAACTTTTCGTTACTTTCGCATTCTCCAGATATTTATGATCTGTGAAGGATTCTCATACAAAAATGAATTTAAATTGTTCGCAAATATTTACACTTGTCACAATGTTCATGTCATATTTGTACCACCTCTAATACAGTTAGGGCCTGCAAATACAAGTGCACCCCGCCTCTATTAGTCCAAATGTGGTAAGAGTAGTATTTTTTTTGTTAATGAATTAGTTGCACGTATGAGGGTACGTATTTAACAACTAAAACAATACACTATACAAGTGAGGGTGAGACTAAGAGTTCGAGTATAGTATCATTCCGATTTAATAACATAATGTTATGTTGAAAAAGACTTCAACGTGACATTATTTATTGGATCAAAACATTGAAATATGAATTTTTATTATCCCAAACCTAATATCCCTCACATACAGAAACTACTTGTCTAAGCTCGCTCTATAATATTTTTAGTAACTTGAACCAAGCATCTTTTAAGTTATTACTAAAAGATCATCTTGCAAAATCGAAAGACGTTTAGTTATCTAAATGTGACCTAATAAAATATATATCATTTTACATTCTTATAGTTATGCCACTAGTGCTTTAACATAGTAATATTTTTCTTCACTTGTAATTTGAGAGATCTTAGGTTCAAAACTAGTTAATAGCAAATTTGATATGTTTTAATGTTTAGTTTTTAAGGTGAAATATTGTTGTATATAAAATTATTAGTTCTCAGATTAATCGGCAAGTTTGCGATATAATCTTGATTTATCCCATAACACTGAAATAATTAAATAAATTTAATTAAAATAATCATAGGAAAAAAAATACTTTTTTTTTTTTTGACAAACGATATTATTTACACTAAGAATAGAAAGTAAGTTTAACCTCACAATAGGCTAATCACTTTTACTTTTTTTTATTATTATTAGAAACAATATTACTGTCTCAAATTACACTGAAAAAGGAGAAGAATGATTTAAGGAATTGACCCAGTGATTTAATGAGGAAGACTCAATTCTGCCAAGAGAATCCACGACTGCTTACATTTACTTTTACTTTTAATAACATGTATAATGGGGCATATAATTTAGGGAATTTTAACAAAAAGTTTTCGATACTGTTTATTTTAATTAAAAAGTTAATTCTAGTACTATTCACTTTACCTTTTATTTTGTCTTTATCTTTAAAACTCAAAATTTTCAAGTCATTTTTATTAGTTTTTCTTATAATTTATTGAATAACAAAGCTAACAATTTATATACAACTATTACATACTTCTTATGGGACTTTTTTTATTATTCGAACAAGAAGGGGAGATCATACTCAATATCTACGGTGCAATGGTTATACTCCTGACCAATTAAGTTACAATTATCTCACTAAACAACAAACTATACAAGTGAGGATGAGACTAAGAGTTTGAATGGCTTTTGTTGGGCTCAAGGAAAGCTACCTCTATAGAACGAGTTCACCGCTATAACAATATTTCAATTTAATAATACAAAGTCATGTTAAAAGACACTTCAACGTAACTTTGTATGTTGGATCAAAAAGTTAAGAGGTTTGCAATTGTTGGCCCTTACCTACTTATTACTTGATGCGCTTGACCAATCAAGTTATAAGTACCTTGTCAAACATCTTTCAAGACTTAGGGAAAAAAAAGGACACGCCATTATACAAACAATGTTTCCCAACAATTTATGTAAGTAATATATTAGCGTATATGTATAGGATAATTCTTTTTGGTGGTGTTATTCGCAACTCAATATAGTCAAAATGCACTCCCCTAATTAAGAATTCTAAGAGAACACTAATACATTATCAACTAGCACTCCTCTCATTAAGTAATAAGAATATATATAGGATAATTTTTTTAAGAGTGTCAATAAAAACTCACTTCTTTTTATTGATAATTCTTATCAAGTTTCATTATTAAATAAACACATAACATAAAACAGTACTTTTATTCAATAACTAGAAAACATTCCAATATCCATGAAACTCAAATTCTATAAAAGTAAAAATAAAATTCCAACTCCACTAGCTGAACAGGGAAAAGACCAATACTCATACTCTTCAACTTCTAAGAAGGAAGAAAATCCTTTGTTTGTGATGGCATTCTTAGATTTTGCGGATCGCTTGATTCTATTATTATTGGCTGCGGTGAAAGCTCTCTGATCTGCACACGAGTTCTTCTTACTTGATGCTCGCGATTGTTGGCCCTTGCCTCATCCTCTTCGGCTTTCGTTGGCATGAAATTGTGGTAGGATGTGGTCTTGATGTTATTAGCATTGAGATTTGAAGACTTCTTTTTTCCTGTCATTGCGATGAGAGAAGGTTGAATGTTGAAAATTCAGATTGTGGTCTGGATTTTATAATGATACGTGCATGGTGCATTATAGGAAAGTTGTTGATCTTTGTGTTAACCAAATCTGGAGCAATTTAAGAAGACATGTAAAGAGAAGTTTTATGTGTAGAAGTATGAAACTTTTTTCGTAACTTTCTTAATTCACAGATATTTATGATCTATGATAGATTCTCATACAAAATCAAATCTAAATTACTGGCATATATTTACTCTTAACACATTTTTCATACTACATTTGTATAGTCTCTCTAATACAAGCAGTGACAATGCCACTTTTGGATCAGAATGATCGTGGACCCATCTTGAATTTTTTTTATTTTTTTTTATAGCTGATATATGCATATTAGGTTAATTAGTTCACTATTTTATCTTAACAGAAATCTGGAAACTTATGATAAAAGCACACACAGAAGTCAAGTAATATTTGTGCAAATTTCTTTTTTCCTAATTGGATTCACCCCGAGTAAAAATTGCCTAAAGGAATATATTGAGGACTTGGGAAGCACACAAGTCAGAAGACTCGGAACACAATAAGAAAACTGCGCATCAGACCAATACTACGCTTAATATAGCAATGACTCATTGGACCGCAAGTATATAAACGTAAATATTTTTAAATAAACATAATTGTTTAGATATCTCAACCGTCCTCCCTTAGTTGCCACTTAGTACTATGGTACGGTTTAGTGACATTCTCCTTCACTGGTAACTAAGAGATCTTACGTTCGATTCTCACCAAAGACGAATTGGAACCACATTATTGCTCGTTTATTATGAAGCTTAGTCCATCTCTTAATGTATATAACATCGGTTATTAAAAATAAAATAAAAATTTAACGAAACACTCCCAATTCACTTTTAACGAAAATGACATTTTTACTCTAAAAAAATCACTCCTGATACTATTCACTTACAACACATTTTTGTCATTTTGATTAAAACTCAAAACTTTCAAACTTTTTTTCATTAGTTCCTAAAATAAAAACTTCCTCCCTTGGAGATGATAAAAAAAAAAAAAGGGGGTTTTTTTTATATGGGTCCAAAGTAACTAAAAATTGAACTTATTTCAAAAGTCAAAAATCACTAAAAATTAGACATATTTCAAAATGTAGTCTATAAAATTAGACCTATTTCAAATTTTCTCCAAAATAAAGGATAAAAATACCTAATACTCCACAAATCATAGGATACTGACCACTTTTGTTAGGCCTCTCATATGGGCCTTTTTGGACTCAAATAACTTGTATTTTGGGCTTCTAGTTCAGTTTTTAATGTCAATTGATTATCTTAATAGTGGTTATGTTTGCCCCTAAATGATGATTCTGCCAAATAATAACATCTCCCACTTAGAGTTAGGGATGGTCTTGCTACGTAAGATGTTATCAACGAAATATCAAACTATAATGACGATTCTACCCTCCTTAAAAAGGAGAATTCGACCATAGGGTATCGCGCCAATATGAATACTACAATAATCTTCAAGATTTGCACCGCATAATGAATTTTGAAATGGGATGTGCTATCTTCAAGATTTGCACCGCATAAGAACAGATAAGGTGAATATCTACGAGGTACAATGAATAATATATAACACTTATATATCACGCCTCAAATGTGAACATGGAACATGCAATCAGTTATGCCGAAAAACGAGATATATTCCAAATTAGTGCTTCAACATAACACACCATTATTCAAATGCTAATATTACATCATTATCGTTATATTCGAATCCAAAATGAAACTAGTGACGAGATCCCAAATTAACATCCAAGATACATAGAGAATATGCATTCAACAAGAAGTTGGCAACTCAATTGCAATCAAAATCAAAATACAATATCCTACGAGACCGAACAAATCAAAATTACAATGGAAATGGATAATTAGTGATAACCTGCAACATCTTGATCATCATAGGTGCCCCTGAATACGGTACCATAGGTCCCTCGAGCTACAATATATCTTATTTCCAATTTAGCTAAATCAATCTCCCATTCTTCCTTAGGCCTGGTACTCTCAATGTTTCTAGACCAAACCCGGCTCAAATGTTTCTCAAGCTGTATATCTAAGTTCTTCAAATCGATTTTATCTGCTCGGAAGATCATCTCTTTGCTACTAATACTTCCTGTGCCATTAATTTTTGGTTCCACCTCTTTGAAACTCATACTCCCTGCACTCCTAAGTTTTGAATTCATATTACCTTTCTGGTGATCCACCATGTTTGGTACATCTGCAACTTCAACATTCTCACTTGTCCTTGAATCCATTACTAACAATCAATGCAGAACAACCAAAACACGGAACACCAACTGCCAAACGGTAATCGAAACAACCAAAAACAATAAAAAGAAAACAAGCAAATCCCGGAAACAAATCTTTGTTAAACTGCTGTCTTAGAGAGACATGATCAACAAAGCTTAAAATTTTTCGCCATCATCTTGTTTGCCAGATTTGGATGAATCCCATCAATGACAAATGCTCAAAACAGATAAATTCAAAAAGCCTTTTCGGGTTAAAAAATCGATTTCCCCAACACAGATATCCTTAAATTCAACAAACGAAATAGAAATATCTGATCCTCTTGAAACTCAATCACAACAACCCAATTGCCTCCAATGTTGGTAACTATGCACCAATGAGAAAAATCAACACCAGCTCCCTTTCTTTTATATTCCACATAAATTAAAACAAACAAAACAATCTTCAAAATCCGAAGTACCTCGTCACCAAACACACTTTTTTTTTTTCTCCAAAAAATTAATCAAACAAAAGAATGGCAATAAACTCTAAGAAAACGACTCAATTTCCACAGCTGGATAGAAAAAATTCAAACAAACATCTTCAGGTACAAATCAAACCCACGGACAAGCACCAGAAGAATTTCACGCATGCAAAAAGTCCCAATCGACCCCAAAAGATGAATAATTTATAGAGACAGATGAAAAGGTTGACCTTGAACACACTAGAGAATCGAAGAAAGACAAAGTCGTTCGTTGGAGAAAAAAAATGTAAAAGGATCAGAAATTTAACAATACAGAAAGACAACGTTTTTGGAGTGTTTTGGGAGGTTTGGGGCTAATGGGTTGTTCTATTGTTTTTGTTTGGTTTTTCCTTTGCAGATGATATTTCGGAGAGGATTAACCAAAAACTAGAACAGGCAGCCACAGCCCAGAAAGCAGAAGCGAGTGGAGAGAATTTTAGAGAGAGAGAGAGAGAGAGAGAAAGGGGGAGAAGCGAGAGAGATGCGCGGGTTTGCCTAATGTACGGCTTTGGAGGAGGGAGGGACTGTTTCAAAATTTAAGGAAAAGAAAATGTAAGAGGTACATACACGGATACTGGAAAGGTGGCAACAACAAGATAACAAATCAAAACAGAAAAATTCTGACTTTTTCGGTCCAAATACATCTTATGATTATCGTAACTTCTCATATTAATTTTTGAGATTTAAATTTGATATGATTGATTCATAAGTTTGTTCACATCAATAATTTTAATTATTTCGTGCAAAATGTTTGTTAAATAAAAATAAAATAAGTTACATATAATATTATTATTTTTACCATCTTATTATATCACATTTAAAGTGTCATCATATGTGGCAACTTAGGTGTACAACGCAGTTGTAATTTTTTTTTTTTTTCCTTTTATGCTTAAATCTCAATAATTTTAATCCTTCCTTGTCATCGTGGTCGCAGACTCCACCCGATATGGTTTTTGGCGATCAAACATATGATAGCTGAAAGTCCAAGCCAAAAGCTTTTGCAATATGTCAGGAAAATTTTCATTCCTTGAGAATTATAAAAAATTAATTCCTTGAGGATTAGAAAATGTTACAAACTACAATTCCACGAAGGATTGAAAAAAAGAGTTGTTGTCTATGATTGGTATTTGTAATCAATCTTCTTCCTTTAGTAAAATTCCAGAAGTAGAAGAGAAATGTTGTATACAATATTTTTGAAAATTGTTATTGGCACTCCAAATTTCACATTCTGCACTCCAAAATTTATATATTTAGAAAGAAAAATACACTTGTGAGGAGTGTAAAATGAGATTTTTGGAGTGCCAATAACACTTTCCGTATTTTTTTTTCTATGTATGTATCTTCAATGCCGATGAGCAATAAGGTTTCATCAACTTCCAAAAAAAGTTATGTGTTTATTTATAAGTAAAGTGTCAATAAAAAATCACTTCTTTTTTTATTGATAATTCTTATCAAGTTTCATTATTAAATAAACACATAACATAAAACAGTAATTTTATTCAAAAACTAAAAAACATTCCAATATCCATGAAACTCTCAAATTATATAAAAGTAAAAATAAAATTCCAACTCCACTAGCTGAACAGGGAAAAGACCAACACTCATACTCTTCAACTTCTAAGAAGGAAGAAAATCCTTTGTTTGTGATGGCATTCTTAGATTTTGCGGATCGCTTGATTCTATTATTATTGGCTGCGGTGAAAGCTCTCTGATCTGGACACGAGTTCTTCTTACTTGATGCTCGCGATTGTTGGCCCTTGCCTCATCCTCTTCGGCTTTCGTTGGCATGAAATTGTGGTAGGATGTGGTCTTGATGTTATTAGCATTGAGATTTGAAGACTTCTTTTTTCCTGTCATTGCGATGAGAGAAGGTTGAATGTTGAAAATTCAGATTGTGGTCTGGATTTTATAATGATACGTGCATGGTGCATTATAAGAAAGTTGTTGATCTTTATGTTAACCAAATCTGGAGCAATTTAAGAAGACATGTAAAGGGAAGTTTTATGTGTAGAAGTATGAAACTTTTTTCGTAACTTTCTTAATTCACAGATATTTATGATCTATGATAGATTCTCGTACAAAATCAAATCTAAATTACTGACATATATTTACTCTTAACACATTTTTCATACTACATTTGTACAGTCTTTCTAATACAAGCAGTGACAATGCCACTTTTGGATCAGAATGATCGTGGACCCGTCTTGAATTTTTTTTATAGCTGATATATGCATATTAGGTTAATTAGTTCATTATTTTATCTTAACAGAAATCTGGAAACTTATGATAAAAGCACACACAGAAGTCAAGTAATATTTGTGCAAATTTCTTTTTTCCTAATTGGATTCACCCCAAGTAAAAATAGCCTAAAGGAATACATTGAGGACTTGGGAAGCACAAACAGAAGTCAGAAGACTCGGAACACAATAAGAAAACTGCGCATCAGACCAATACTACGCTTAATATAGCAATGACTCATTGGACCGCAAGTATATAAACGTAAATATTTTTAAATAAACATAATTGTTTAGAAGATATCTCAACCGTCCTCCCTTAGTTGCCACTTAGTACTATGGTACGGTTTAGTGACATTCTCCTTCACTGGTAACTAAGAGATCTTACGTTCGATTCTCGTCAAAGACGAACTTGAACCACATTATTGCTCGTTTATTATGAAGCTTAGTCCATCTCTTAATGTATATAATATCGGTTATTAAAAATAAAATAAAAATTTAACGAAACACTCCCAATTCACTTTTAACGAAAATGATATTTTTACTCTAAAAAAATAACTTCTGATACTATTCACTTACAACACATTTTTGTCATTTTGATTAAAACTCAAAACTTTCAAACTTTTTTTCATTAGTTCCTAAAATAAAAACTTCCTCCCTCGGTGATGATAAAAAAAAAAAGGGGGGGGGGGTTTGATATGGGTCTAAAGTAACTAAAAATTAGACTTATTTCAAAAGTAAAAAATACTAAAAATTAGACCTATTTCAAATTTTCTCCAAAATAAAGGATAAAAATACCTAATACTCCACAAATCATAGGATACTCGACCACTTTTGTTAGGCCTCTCATATGGGCCTTTTTGGACTCAAATAACTTGTATTTTGGGCTTCTAGTTCAGTTTTTAATGTCAATTGATTATCTTAATAGTGGTTATGTTTGCCCCTAAATGATGATTCTGCCAAATAATAACATCTCCCACTTAGAGTTAGGGATGGTCTTGCTACGTAAGATGTTATCAACGAAATATCAAACTATAATGACGATTCTACCCTCCTTAAAAAGAGAAGAATAGTTTAAGGAATTGACCGGTGAGGAAGACTCAATTCTGCCAAGAGAATCCACGACTTCTTACATTTACTTTTACTTTTAATAAAAATGTATAATGGGGCATATAATTTAAGAAACTTTAACAAAAAACTTCGGATACTGTTCACTTTAACGAAAAATTATATTTTTACACTAAAAAGTCAATCATGTTACTATTCACTTTACCCTTTATTTTATCCTTATTGTTAAAACTCAAAGTTTTCAAGTCATTTTCATTAGTTTTCCTTATAATTTATTGGATAATTTATTGGATAACAAAGCTAACAATTTATATACAACTATTACATACTTCTTTTGGTACTATTTTTTTTATTTGAACAAGAAGGGGAGATCATACTCAATATCTGCGGTGCAATGGTTATACTCCTAACCAATTAAGTTACAATTATCTCACTAAACAACAAACTATACAAGTGAGGATGAGACTAAGAGTTTGAATGGCTTTTGTTGGGCTCAAGGAAAGCTACTTCTATGGAACGAGTTCACCGCTATAATATTATCTCAATTTAATAATACAAAGTCATGTTAAAAGACACTTCAACGTGACTTTGTATGTTGGATCAAAAAGTTAAAAGGTTTGCAATTGTTGGCCCTTACCTACCTATTACTTGATGCATTTGACCAATTAAGTTACAAGTACCTTGTCAAACATCTTTCAAGACTTAGGGAAAAAAAAAGGACACACCATTATACAAACAATGTTTCCCAACAATTTATATAAGTAATATATTAGCGTATATGTATAGGATAATTCTTTTTGGTGGTGTTATTCGCAACTCAACATAGTCAAAATGCACTCCCCTAATTAAGAATTCTAAGAGAACACTAATACAGTATCAACTAGCACTCCTCTCATTAAGTAATAAGAATATATGTAGGATAATTTTTTTAAGAGTGTCAATAAAAAATCACTTCTTTTTTATTGATAATTCTTATCAAGTTTCATTATTAAACAAACACATAACATAAAACAGTAATTTTATTCAAAAACTAGAAAACATTCCAATATCCATGAAACTCTCAAATTATATAAAAGTAAAAATAAAATTCCAACTCCACTAGCTGAACAGGGAAAAGACCAACACTCATACTCTTCAACTTCTAAGAAGGAAGAAAATCCTTTGTTTGTGACGGCATTCTTAGATTTTGCGGATCGCTTGATTCTATTATTATTGGCTGCGGTGAAAGCTCTCTGATCTGCACACGAGTTCTTCTTACTTGATGCTCGCGATTGTTGGCCCTTGCCTCATCCTCTTCGGCTTTCGTTGGCATGAAATTGTGGTAGGATGTGGTCTTGATGTTATTAGAATTGGGATTTGAAGACTTCTTTTTTCCTGTCATTACGATGAGAGAAGGTTGAATGTTGAAAATCCAGATTGTGGTTTGGATTTTATAATGATACGTGCATGGTGCATTATAAGAAAGTTGTTGATCCTTATGTTAACCAAATCTGGAGCAATTTAAGAAGACATGTAAAGGGAAGTTTTATGTGTAGAAGTATGAAACTTTTTTCGTAACTTTTTTAATTCACAGATATTTATGATCTATGATAGATTATCATACAAAAACAAATCTAAATTACTGGCATATATTTACTTTTAACACATTTTTCATACTACATTTGTACAGTCTCTTTAATACAAGCAATGACAATGCCACTTTTGGATTAGAATGATTGTGGACCCGTCCTGATTTTATTTATTTATTTATTTATATTAAGTTAATTAGTTTCATTATTTTATCTTAACAGAAATCTGGAAACTTATGATAAAAGCACACACAGAAGTCAAGTAATATTTGTGCAAATTTCTTTATTCCTAATTGGATTCACCCCAAGTAAAAATTGCCTAAAGGAATATATTGAGGACTTGGGAAGCACACACAGAAGTCAGAAGACTCGGAACACAATAAGAAAACTGCGCATCATTGTTTAGATATCTCAACCGTTCTCCCTTACTTGCCACTTAATATTATGGTACGATTTAGTTTCTTTATTGGTAACTAAGAGGTTTTACATTCGATTCTCGTCAAAGACGAATTTGAACCATATTATTGCTCGTTTATTATGAAGCTTAGTCCATCTCTTAATGTATATAATATCAGTTATCAAAAAAAAAAAGTTTTTAACGAAACACTCCCGGTACTGTTCACTTTTATCGAAAATGACATTTTTACTCTAAAAAAGTAACTTCCGGTACTGTTCACTTTTATCGAAAATGACATTTTTACTCTAAAAAAGTAACTCCTGGTACTATTCACTTACAACACATTTTTGTCATTTTGATTAAAACTTAAAGTTTTCAAACTTTTTTTCATTAGTTTTCCTAAAATAAAAACTGTCCTCCCTCGGAGATGATAAAAAAATAAAGGCAAAAAAAAACCTAATACTCCATAAATCATAGGATACTTTACCACTTTTGTTAGGCCTCTCATATGGGCTTTTTTGGACTCAAATAACTTGTATTTTGGGCTTGTAGTTCTGTTTTTAATGTCAATTAATTATCTTAATAGTGTTTATGTTTGCCCCTAAATGATGATTCTGCCAAATAATAACATCTCCTACTTAGAGTTAGGGATGGTCTTGTTAAGTAAGATGTTGTCAACGAAATATCAAACTATAATGACGATTCTACCCTCCTTAAAAAGGAGAATTCGACCATAGGGTATCGCGCCAATATGAATACTACAATAATCTTCAAGATTTGCACCGCATAATGAATTTTGAAATGGGATGTGCTATCTACACATCATTTTTTACTTCTCACATATTCTTTATTAATTTTTATCCGTTGATCTTCTTTAATTCATCCGATCCGACAACCGAAAATTAGAAAGGTGTGTGAGAAGTAAAAAGAAGTGTGTGGATATCACACCCCTTTTGAAATTCAGTTGAAGGAAATATGTAGGGTGTATGTGAAGAAAGTTAGAGTTCCAACGTAAAATCAATTGATAACATGTGGAAGTAATCCAATTAATTATAAGCACAGCATGCCATGGTCGACATTTTGCGAGGCTTGGCATGTCATTGGCATGCCACGGTCGACATTTTGCGAGGCTTGGCATGTCATTGGCATGCCATGGTCGACATTTTGCGAGACTTGGCATGACATTGGCATGTCGTAGGCATGCCACGGTCGACATTTTGCGAGGCTTGGCATGTCACTGGCATGCCATGGTCGACATTTTGCGAGGCTTGGCATGTCATTGGCATGCCATGGTCGACATTTTGCGAGGCTTGGCATGACATTGGCATGTCGTTGGCATGCCACGGTCGACATTTTCCGAGACTTGGCATGACATTGGCATGTCGTTGGCATGCCACGGTCGACATTTTGCGAGGCTTGGCATGTCATTGGCATGTCACTGGCATGCCATGGTCGACATTTTGCGAGGCTTGGCATGTCATTGGCATGCCATGGTCGATATTTTGCGAGGCTTGGCATGACATTGGCATGTCGTTGGCATGCCACGGTCGACATTTTCCGAGACTTGGCATGACATTGGCATGTCGTTGGCATGCCACGGTTCATTCGTTTCCTCGATATAAGATTGATATTCTCAACAAAATAGTTCGATATTACAAAGGAAGATGTTGAGAAAGTTTGATAGCATGTATCTTTGAGAGAGTTCGTTGTGTTAACTGTGTGTCCTCTTGGTTGAAAATTAGAGTACTCAAAATGGACCAACAAATGAAAAATACATTGAACATTATTTTATTAACGAAAAAAAAAAAAACAAAATTACAAAGACGACTACAATTTCGAGAGGATTACACAAGTTCTAAAACATTTATTTATAGTGAAAACTAAAGCAAACTCTAATGCTTAACGAAAACCTAATTCTAACGGATTGGGTTTGAAACTCAAACAATAAAATAATCCTAATATATATTTGGGTAAATTACACAAAACTACCTTAGCTATTGGGTGAACCATAGTTTCATACCCATCTTTAAAACATTTCAATATTATACCTTATCTTACGAATTTGTTGCAATGTCATACCTCTGTCAGTTTGTCAGTCAATTCCTCCGTTAAATGCTGACATAGCTTGAGGCGAGGCCCACTCCCTAACCCAATTGGATTAAAAATTAATTAAATATTAAAAAATCAATCATTTAAATATTTTTGTTGAAAAAATGGGACCCACCCCTTGCAAACCAATCACCTTCACCTTTTTTCCCCAGCCCACCTAAGGACATCAACCTCACCTTCTCCTCCCTCACCTGGACTTCATCCAAAGCCCTATATGCCACAATCACAACAGTTTTACACAAATCTTACCAAATTAATCACTTTTTAGTTGAAAATTCTAAAGCTAGTCTCATTGTGTAAACCTCCTCCACCACTCATTATCCTCCCCCTTCCTCTATTGATGTCCTCATCTTCCTTACACTCTCCTCGTTGCCGAGTCCCATATCAATAACCAAAAATATTCTCCAACTCATCCAGTACACTCAGAACCTCAAAATCGTCGTCTTGAACAGGAAGATGAGCTCTACCGATGAGTTGTTCTTCGACAGGAAGATCTAACCCATAAAGCTCACGACGTAACAGGAAAAGCCCCCAAATTAAAGACCCCTAAAATTCTCTCTCAAGCTGGTCCAACACCTCCGCTTACGACCCATAAATTTCCCAGTGGCTCTGTTTGGATCTTAAGCCGGAAACTGGGGAAGACAAGGAGGATCGGGTCGAGTTTAAGCCTATGAAAGGCAGAGATCTGGTGGAATTTTGCCACAGACTAGGTTGAAAGAGGGGTCCAGCACTACGAGATTGGAGAGGGAGAAAAGGGAAGGAGGGAGGGAGTTGATGGGTTCAAACTCTCACCTCCGTTTCTTTAACCTGCAAGTAATCTAGCAACAATAATGGAGGTGGGAATGAGGAGGGCGATAGAGAGATAGCTAGAAGTTTATGTAAAATTATATTTTTCATGTTCAAATGACCATTGTGGATAGTTTGGCAAGGAAGGGGAGGAGAGGAACGGAGGGAGAGGGAGTCGAAAAGGTGGCGGATGAGAGGTTGGGGTGACCAGAGATGGGTGAGGTCGATGTTTGGGGTGGACTGGGAATAAGGGTGAGGGTGATGGGTTTGTTGGGGATAGGTCCCACCTTTTTTTTCTATAAAAATATTTAAATGATTATATTTTTTTAATTTTTAATATTTAATTAAATTTTAATCCAGTTGGGCCAGGGAGAAGGCCCCACCTCAAGTCATGTCAGCATTTAACGGAGGAATTGACAGATAAACTAACAAAGGTATGACATTGCAACAAATTCGTAAGATAAGATATGACATTGAAATGTTTTAAAGATGGGGTATGAAACTGTGGTTGACCCAATAGTTGAGGTGGTTTTATATAATTTACCCTTAATATTTTCCAACACTCTCCTTCTCTCTAAAGCCTCTATTTATACTAATTGAATCCCTATATCTTCTCCTTTGAAACCTCTATTTATTTGAACTCAAATTCTGGTTCTAACTTAGATATCTAAGGGTCTTTGTCACATACCAGTACCACACTAGTGTCTTAGACTTTTTTTGGGCCACTTCAAACAACTATGGACACAAGTGAACCAAACCCATGCTCGAGGTTGTTTGACTTTGTTGGTGGCTAACTAGAGACATGCATCAACGTTGTAAGAAAAATAACCTTAAAATGAAAAATAAAAAACAAACATTGATCTCATAAGCCATAAGCTAATTTTCCAACAAAGTATACTTTTGTAATTGGGCATAGGCAGCCCAGACTCTAGATCCAAATTTTTTAGGTTTTAAGCTTTAAAGTGAAAGCAGATTCTTATAGTTTCAGTGGTAGAACACTTAAATCCACATTTAGTGCTAAAATCCTCCCTTCCTCTCACCATCGAGTCAAAAGTGAAAAACAAAACTTGTAGCAAGTGGTCAATGTATAGGCTAAAGATAAGTGGGAAAAGGATGACCACAAGCCTTCTATTTGGTAGGATAACATACACATTCGCCCCACATTAACATACCTACAAAAATCAAAATAAAATACTGACTTTTGCCTAGTATTCTTATTTATGTTTTTTTTTTTTAAAGAATAGGCAAATGGCAGTACATATTTGTCAGTGAGAGAAACTTCCTAGTGCAACACAACACAAAGAAAAACAAAACAGTTTCTGACTGACCCATTTCCACAAGATCTCACTTGCAGAAAATAAATAAATAGATAAATTAGCCTCACGTAATTTGTATTGATTCACATTCGCATGAATCATTCATTAGATTAATTAATTTAATTTTTATTATCTTTTCTGAAATTTCTTGCGGATTACAAGAGCATCTTAATCTTAATTAATTAAAATCCTAAGTATTTTGGTCAACCCTAATAACCCACAATCTGACACTCACTACTAAAGCCCTAACAGGTCATCACACTTCAAATAATTAATCACAACTATACCTACGAATGCGCTTATCCAAATACTAATTTACTAATTTTCTTGTCAGTCAATAATTAGGAAAAAAATAAAGTGAATAATAATAAAAAAAAGACCAACTTATATTGCAGAATTTGTGTGGTGTGACAAATTAAAGTACGCATGTAGTAGACACTATGATTTCGCATGAACTTCCGCTCTCAGGGAATGTGGGCAGTTGGGAAAGAGCAAATTATAAGCTTCTTTTTTATTTTTATTTTTTATATTTATTTTGATCTTGTGCTGTTCTGCATGGGTTAAAAAACCAAAATTTGTGGGGGTGAATCACGTGACACTACCACTACGCCTTTATTTTTTATGGGACCACATGCCCTAATAAAGGACACCTAGTGAATACCATTATACCAAACTTTGTAAAAGTGGTGTAAAGACCAACGGTGAACATGGAATTATCAATAATTACGAGCCTCGTCTATTTACATTTTGGTTGATTTTGATACCTTACTTGCAGGTGTAACATTAATGTAAAAGTTTATGATGGGACTTATATCGCACCTTACATGTTGAGTCACAATTATCAATGTTGATTCTTTACTTGGCACTGAAACGAGTAAATTTTGAGGTTTGTCCATCAAACCAGGTGTTTTTTTATTTTAATTTTAATAAACGATATTATTTACACTAAAAGCAAGAGAATGGACTAGGCCTCACAATGTGCTAACAATAACGTGGTTCAAATTTACCTTTAGCAAAAATCGAGTCTAAAACCTTTCATTTACAAGTGAAGAGAAATATCACTAAATCGTAGTACTAAATAACATCAAACTAGGTGTCTTAGCAACAAAATAAATAGATTGGGCTATTATATTAGGAGTAGGATTCTCTCCTCTCTAAATTCCATTTTCCTTCCATCCTCTCTTATTTGAATGTTCACGATTAAGTCATGTCAACATTTTATGTTGACTTCTCTATAGAAAGAGAAAGACAAAAAGGAAAGTGAGAGAAGAGGGAAGGAGATTTGGAAATGAGAGGCAAAAAGGAAAGTGAGAGAGGAGGGCATGAGATTTGGAAATGAGAGAATCCTACTTCGTTATATTAGGTAATTACTAGTAGCATTATTCATTATCTACATCTGTGAGAGAAATTTAAATACATGCGCTCGTTCATATAGAAAACTTGTTCCAAAAAGAGACTGGGAAAAAAATTTATGATATAAGACGTCATTGTGATGAGGATATACACATGCTCTATGAGACAAGAGGGTTAATTTGGTGAACCCCTTGAAGTGGAACATTGGAATGGCCAACAAAACATCTAACGTCTTATATGATGTTCTCTTGTGTTTGGTAGCATAATTATTGTTAAACTAAATCCATAATTACAAGCTCGTAGGATCCACAGAGAGTGGTGGACCTCAATCGAAGCCTGCCATTTGAAACCGTTGCGCTCCAAAACTGCTTAACTCGCTGTCGTTACTCAGGCACCAAAACAAACAGTGGAGAGTAAATGCTAAGAACTATTAATATTTTAGACATTCTCCAAAAAGCCCTTCGGCATAGACGCTAAAAATCAGCTTCGACGTTCAATCATAGGGCTAAAAAGGTAATATCAACCAAGATGGCGACAAAGCGTAAATAGGACCAACAATAAGTATCATCATGCAGTTGGTGATTTTTACATATGCATTTATTTATTTACGAATTAATTTTCATACAAATTAGAAGCACAATAAGATTTTAGGGCGTTCCATTTATACATTGCCTTGTTGTTAATTAACTTAAGGAGGGTGTGTAAATGTTTATATATCGTAATCGTCATCCCTAATTACGTTTATCATTTTTGGTAATACAAACGTTACATAACTAATGTAAGAAGAATTGCATGATTTCCTTTTGGTCTTAATACAAACATTAAAATTCTAATGAAGTGAAATGTATTTTGTATATGAAAACATGTGCGATGAATCTTTGCTAAATATGTTGTGTGTGTGTGTATATATATAAAAGTGGTATTTGGCCACCACAATCCTTGAGTTTTTGAACAATCTAGTCGAGGTACTTACCACTACATTCTAGTTGATAATTAATTATAGTGGCAAGTACTTTAACTCTAAGTACTTTAACTCATGTTTTTGAACAAAAGATATCGTTCAAATACTCAATTGTTTTATGAAAAATGTTATTCAACTTAAAACATAAAGGCTAAATGACAAAAACTACCTTAACTATTGGTCTGACTACACTTTTATACCTCATCTTTTAAAGGTGACAATATCATACCTCATCTTCATCTTACGAATTTGTGACAATGTCAAACCTCTGTTAGTTTTTCTGTTAATTTATCTGTTAAATGCTAACGTGGCTAGAAACGAGGTCCACTTACTAATCCAGCTGAATTAAAAAATAATTAAAGATATTTATAATAATAAAATATTAAAAAATTAAAAAATTAAGAATAAAAAAAACAAAAAAATAAAATAAAATGGCGTAGGGGTGTAGGCCTCCCCTTTCCTCCACCCGCACCAACCTTCTTCTTCTCTTTGACATCCACCAAACTCTTCCCCGTCCCCCCAACCTTCCCCATTAACCCGTGTCTTCCCCCCCTTCCAAAAAAGAAAAAACCTTCCTTCACCACCTCATCGCCGCCTTTCTTCCTCCATCTTTACCACCCCACCAAAAAAAACCAAAGAAAAATAAAATATAGCAAAAACAAAAACAAAGAAGCTCGAGACTTAAGCTTGACAGAAGACACGAAGCTGAAACTTCAACGAAATCCACCACCATAGAAGACCCCGACCCCGGAGGAACAAAACCCACCTTCCCATTGCAGCAATTATTGCCGCAATTCGAAAAACCCCAAAAGGAGAACCCAATATTGCATCTCTGGATCCCTTCTCTCAATCTGGTCACGATCTCCAACCTGCATTCTAAATCGACTGGAGCTCGCAGCCCTACCCGTCTTTCGACGACGCTGGTCCTATCACAGGCGAAGTCTCCACCGCTAGTAGCGTCGATTTGTTACGCCACCGTCGTCGTTGTTGAAAAATGAAGAAAGAGTTAAAGTTGAAGGCATTGGGTCGTCAAAAACCTTGATTTGGAGATCGCAACGACGCTGTTCCATGACGTCATCTTCGTCGACTACTCAACCTCCCTTACTCCACTACCCTTGATCTGCACCTGGATGCCTAAAATGATGGCGTCAACCTGAACTCGGACTGAGAACCAGTCTGATTTACGATGATGTCCGAGTCTGTGGGGTAGTGGAAGGGACACGGGTCAATGGGCAACATCTGGGTGTGGGTTGAGTTTTTTTGGTTTTTTGGGTTTTTATTTTTATTTTTTAATATTTAATTAAATTTTTTTATATTTAATTAATTTTTTAATAGAAAGTGGGTCCCGTCTCTAGCCATGTTAGTATTTAATGGAGAAATTAACAGAAAAAACTGACGGAGGTTTGACATTGTCACAAATTCATAAGATGAAGTATGACATTGTCATTTTAAAAAGATGAGGTATGAAAGTATCATTCGATCCATAGTTAAAGTAGTTTTGTGTAATTTATCCAAACATAAAATAAGTTTTACGATTCATTTTTTATATTAACGTTTAATATTGGATTAGTTTTGTTTGGATGTCTTTTGTACTATATTATGATGTTTGAATAATACATCTTATCCAAAAATAAAATAAAAAAATTAAAACATAAAACATAAAATAAGCTTCAAAATTCCAAATAATACGTGCAGGGCCCGTTTTGTTGATTTACCTCGAGTTCTTAATATCTTGAGAATTGATCCTACTAATTCAAACAAATTACATTAGGATATGACATGTATATGGCTAATTAATAACAATATTTGAGAAGTCGAATATAGATTGTAACATCAAATTTATTGATTTTAACTACGTGTCAGGTGGTGCATAGACACTCTTAACCTTGTATTAGATGTTAAAGTGATGGTTTTAACCCTGTAAAGACGATATAATTTACACCAAAATGGAAATGTAATGTTGAATTGGAAATGTACATTTCCCTTAAGAAGAACACTCACATGTAGATAGATCTATGACACTCTTCTGCGCATTAACATGTAAAAAATGTAAGAAGATAAAAGTAATTCTATTGGCATTGACTGCCACAATGGGTGATTCCAAAAGGCCAAAACTAGTTTTTTTTTCCAATTTAGATGAAGAGTGGCAAAATAGTCAATGACTCAAAGGAAAAGTACTACAGTTTACAAAGTCAAGTAGTGAAAAGAATGCAAATCAAAGCAACATTATTAATATAAAAAGCCGAAGACCCAAGTGCCATAGACCAAAAATGGGTGAAGAAGGAAGTGAGAGAGTGAGTGAGTGAGTGAGTGAGGAGTGAGAGAGAGAAACCGAAACAAAGAAAGATTTGAGAAAATCCATGTACGTTACCCTTTTTTTAAAAGCTGGGTGGTGGTGGGTTGGGTGGGGGTGGGGGTGAGAAAATTACACAAACATATATACATAGATAGATACAGCTGTTGAGAGCAGTGGGGCCTTGGGGTGGTGGTGGTAGGGTCAAAGTTATCCCCACAAGAAAAATCTATTGCTCTGCTTGTTTCCAAACTCTCCCGCCTTCCCGCTTCTTGAAAATCCTAGACCTATTTTCCAAATTCCAGCAGACCCACCTCGCCATTTCTTCCTTTTTTTTACAGTTTGGGCTTTAGAGAGAAGGAGACTAAATTCAGCACCAAAACGTGTAGAGAGAGAGAGAGAGAGAGAGAGAGAGAGAGAGAGTGTGTGTGTGTGTGTGTGTAGCGGTGGTTGTGGGCTGATGGAGTGGCTGAGGTAGTGGTGGCATGCGGTGGAGCTGCCTCTCTGGAAATGGACACCCCCGAGAGGAACCAGATCGGCACCCCCAAGGCCAAATTTGAGGTCAGGGTTTGAGCCCATTTTGTTTTATTTATTTATTTATTTTTTAATTCCGAAATTTTAAGGTTGTTTCTGAACTGGGTTTTTGAGGTTGTCTCCTCTGTGTTTCTAAAGCTCGTGAATTTCTTGAGAAAGTTGACCTAGGATTTTTTTGGTTTTGTTTTTCCCATTTTAGTTTCATGGGTTGCAGTTGCCCTGCATCACTGCATGTGGGTTGATGTTTGATTTTCAGCTGGATCAGCTCTCATTTTTTTGGATGACTTGATAATTCTTTTGAGATAATTAATTGACAGTTTTCTCATTTTATTTTCTGCTTTTATTTTGGAAAAGTGTCTGCTTTATGTGGGATTACAGAAATTTATGATTTGGATCTCAAAAATAATCTCAATTTTACGGTCAGTTGTCACAATTTGGCTTCTTGAGAAATGATTTTCTTTGAATAAAAACTCAATTTGGGATTGCTTTGGACCTAATTTTTACCAATTTACCACCTTTTTTTACTGGTTTGCAGAAGGTGATGGAATTAAATTCGAAATTTCTTTTCTTTTATTTTAGATTGAATGCATTGCTAAGCTTTTTTATTTTTATTTTTATTTTTTTTTTACTTTTATTTTTTATTTTTTTTCTTGAGCTATTTGTTTTCTTGAGGAACTTTTTGAGTCACTTGTTACTTAATTATTTGTTACAAGATGATAATCACATTCTCCAGCAGATTTGAGGTCGTAAAGCCATAATTTGGTGAGGCAGACGTTTCAGTAAAGTTATTAACAGATTTGATTTATCGGTTTTCATGAAAATTTTCAGATAATTAGTTTTGTTGACATTCATTTTCCCAGATTTCGTGGTCAATTTTTGCTTGATTGTGATTTATATGTAATATGTGGATCTTCTTTTCTTTTGCTAGTGCAATTTTTTAGATATTATATTATTAGTTGTGTATAATTTTTTAGATATTATATTAAAGTGCGAAGAAATATGTGTTTTCCTAGGAGAGTTCATCTGGTTCAGGATTTGGCCATAACATTCGAGAATGTGTATACCCGGAGTACATGACCCATATTTATGTTATGATCGTTGTGTGTGTGTGTGTAATTTTTTCATCCTGTAAAGTTTTTTGTTTTTCATAAGTGCAGGATTCTCCAGTCTTTAACTATATCAGTAGTCTTTCTCCTATCAAGCCGGTTAAGTCTGTGCACATTACTCAGACGTTCAGCTCCCTCAGTTTCGCTTCCCTTCCTTCCGTTTTCACTTCACCCCATGTCAGTTCTCACAAGGAATCCAGGTTCCTGAGGAGGTAATTGACTGCTGTATTTTTTTTTTACTTGCTTTTTTTACCACCTATTTTGCGTGGTAAATTATTCTTGCATTTCTTTCAGGCATAACCCTTCAGATCCGTCAAAACCTGAGTCCTCTCTGGAAAGCGGTAACAAAGTCTCTGTGAATGAAGATGCAGCTGAACTCTATATTAACGCAGAGGAGCTGCATGAGAATTGTGTTCCAGGGGATCCTGTAGGAGAAACTTCTGCGGAACCACCTTGTGAGCACTCAAAGTTTGTGATTGAGCTGCCGAGAAATTTGAAATATGACTGTGGTAGCCCTGAATGTGACGCAACAACTTCTTGTGGTACTGAGGCAGGTTGTGGGTTGGAAGCGGCTAGCTTGTCAGCTCCACTCGTTCCACATGCTCAAAAGACCTCTGAAAATGGTTCATCTGATGGTGAAGGTGAAGCACATCTACAGAACATATGCCAGAGTGGCCAAAGAAGAGAAGGGACAGGCTGTGATTGGGAGAGTTTGATCTCTGATGCTACCGACCTATTAATTTTCGATTCCCCCAATGCCTCAGAGGCTTTTAGGGGGATAATGCAGAATCCTCTGGACTCCGTAACAAGATTTTGTAATTCTCTTATGCCGCGACTCTCACAGAATGACATTAATGATGAGCAAAACGTGCTAGTCCTTGATACAGTTGGTTCTGGAGAACAACCTGAAACTGAAGATCCTTCCTCTCAATATGGAGAAGCTAGTCAGCAGGAAGATACAGAACTGATGCAGGACCATTTGAATGGTTGTATGGTTAGCAATCAAATCGAGAAAGAAGATCAGTTCAATTGTAAGGTAAAACATTCACTATGCCTTCACGATAGTCCTAATAATGCCGATTCCAAAGATTCTTGACTACTTTGTTATGAATTGTTGTCCTTACCTTATTTATTTTACTTATTTGGTTGTGCTAATACTATTTTCTCTGTTTGTGCATTAGCCTGGTTTAAATTTGCATCGTGGCTTGCGAAGGCGCTGTCTGGATTTTGAGATGGCAGAAGCTCGGAGGAAGAGTTTAGACAATGTTCCAAATTCTAGTTCTTTGTTATCTCAATCTGATGAAAAAATCACTACAAATGATAAGCAACTGGTTCCAATGAAACCTGGTGGTGAATCCGCCCGGTGCATCTTACCTGGAATTGGTTTGCACCTAAATGCTCTTGCAACAACCTCAAAAGACTACAAAACCATTAAGCGTGAAAATATGGCCTATGGTAGACAACTAAGTTTGCCCAACCTCTCTGCCTCTGCTCATTCCCCCACAGCTGGTCAAGGACCTGGTCATGAATCTTTCTCTTCGGCTTCTTCTGAAAGGGACATGGATGGCACTGAAAATGGCGTTCAGCTGCTGCAAGATGCTTCCCAAGAACCTGCATTTTTAGCTAATGAAGAGTTTAACCAGAATAGCCCTAAAATGAAGAGGTGTGTGCTGTTGACCATATATTCTTCGTTAAATTATTATGTCATGTTCATTTTCATTTTCATGTGATTGGTTAGATTTTTGTACTTTTATCTGACATCTTAATTCTGATTGGATGTGCAGGCGCAAGTTCGAACAAGCTGGAGAAACCGAGTCTTCTTGCAAACGTTGCAACTGTAAAAAATCGAAGTGTCTGAAACTGTAGGTTCTTCATCTCCCTTTTAGTGAAGCCTAAAACTTTTGTCACTCGCAGTGAGACAGCTTTTATTGAATGTTTGAATATTATCAGTCGGATATATATTGGCTTAGGAATTTCATTTCGCTCACTTTAGAATTGCATCCAGTTATCTCAATCAACATTGTCCTTTGATATGAAAAAGCTTTAAAACTGGTGGTTGTTACACGATCTACATGTAGACAAGTTACCTCCTGCATAATCTCCTGAGGCGGATAAACTGTTGATGTTCTTTGATTCTGTTTACCTCTTGTACTGGTCCTTGAGTCTATAATTTGACTTCTGATACTGTTCGTGCAGTTACTGTGAATGCTTTGCTGCTGGTGTCTACTGCATAGAGCCATGTTCATGTCAAGAATGCTTTAACAAGCCTATTCATGAAGATACTGTTCTTGCAACTCGTAAACAGATTGAGTCTCGCAACCCACTTGCATTTGCTCCGAAAGTGATTAGGACCGCTGATCCTGTTCCTGAATATGGGGTTAGAAAATGAATCCAATATTCTATGCTCTGTTTGCAGGTTGAACAACAATTTTTAACCAGTAAAAGTTGCTTTCACTTGCAGGAGGAGTCCAGCAAGACCCCAGCTTCTGCACGGCATAAAAGAGGTTGCAACTGCAAGAAATCAAGCTGCCTGAAAAAATACTGTGAATGCTATCAGGTTCACCATCAGCATTTCTTGTTTGCTTGTAATATCCTATTTAAATGTTATTCACATTTGGTTGTTTTTTTTCTTAAAAGGGCGGTGTTGGATGCTCCATTAGCTGCAGATGTGAAGGCTGTAAAAACGCATTTGGTAGAAAGGATGGTGAGTGGCGTGTTATGCTCGACTTAATTACTTCTTCGTGGATTTCTTTTTATCTGCTGCATTCCCATCTGAATTTGATGTCCTTCAAGTGTGCTTGCCAATTATCTTTATATTTGTTCCTTATTCCTTTGCAATTCAGGATCTTTTGTAGGAACAGAAACTGAGGCAGACGAAGAAGAAACAGAAGCATGCGACAAGAGTGTGGCTGAAAATCATCAACAGAAAAATGAAATTCAGAAAAATGAAGAGCAGCGCCAGGATTCTGCTCTTCCCTCAACGCCATTACGGCTTTCCAGGTTTAATTCTTAAACTATTTGTTGGTTGAGAAGTTGATGTATCATTGCTATTAGATGTTTAACAATTCTTTTATGTTCCAGACAATTCTCACTGCCGTTTTCATCAAAGAACAAACCGCCAAGATCTTCTACTTTTAACATTGGATCGTCATCTGGATTATATACAATCACAATCCAGAAACTTGGAAAACCAAATATTCTGTGCCCTGAATCCAATTTAGAGGGACATAACCAAGCAGTTCCAGAGGATGAAATGCCAGAGATTCTTCAAGGAGATGGGTCTCCTAGCACTGGCATCAAGACCGCTTCTCCGAATGGTAAGAGGGTGTCTCCTCCCAATAATGAATTTGGGCCATCACCTGGTCGAAGGGCGGGTAGGAAACTAATTTTGCAGTCCATTCCTTCGTTCCCTTCCCTCACTCCCCAGCATTGAGATGGTGGGAATTTCGCGAAGCTAAATCTTTTAGTATACCTTGTACTCAAAAGATATTAAGTTCAGTTCTGTAAGCCGTTTCAGTTAGTTTCTCTTTTTTTTTCTTTTTTCTTTTTTTTTCTTTTCTGTACTTGTATCATAATAATATGTATCCCTGCTCTCTTGGTTGCATAATATGGAATTTCAGTCTATAGTTTCTTCTTTTACCCCTTTTGTTTCCAACCTTACCATTTTTAATTTGGTTTCCATTTCACATGTGCATTGGTTAAATATGGCCTGGCATATTTCCTCTTTGAATATGATTTTCCCTTCAAGCTCATGACAACTTTGAAATATGCACCTGCACAATTTAGATCAGATCAGTTTATCGTATATGTTGTCTTGTATGTAGTAACGTAGTTTAAATTCACTTGTTTAGTGTTCTTGTATTCTTTAGCGTAGATTTAACAGTTAAATCGTGGTGCACATCTAGCATGGTATGCCGTACATTGAATTCTTACACAATCATTAAGGTTGACAAATAGAGCAACCATCCTGAATGAGAAATGAATAGTTGCACTCGTAATCATCATGTCGAAAAGGAAAAACAAAAAGATACTTAACAAAACATTTCCGGTATTTAAAAACCATAATTTCCAAAAGGCCAAAAACATTTGCTGAACACATTCTACACTATATCAATGTTGACTTAAAAAAAATGAACTTTAACAAAAAAACTCTCGATTCACTTTAACGAAAAATCACATTTTTACACTAAAAAGTCAATCCTGGTACTATTCACTTTACCCTTTATTTTGTCTGTATCATTAAAATTCAAAATTTTCAAACTTTTTTCATTAGTTTTCCTTTTAAAAAATGGATATTTGGATCTCCTTAGTCTATTATTCTCTCACAAAAACATTACATCTTTCGAACTTAAAAACAATAATTTGCTTAGTGTATAAGGGTATGGTCTCAGCTGTTAACCAAGCTTGATCATATGCAAACTTAGAGAGAGAGAGAGAGAGAGAGAGAGAGAGAGAGAGAGAGAGAGAGAGAGAGAGAGAGAGAGAGAGAGAGTCTTAGAGAAGATCTATTCCGTATTGAGAGAGAGAGAGAGAGAGAGAGTCTTAGAGAAGATCTATTCCGTATTGATATTTTTCCTTACAGTTTACATCACCATTGTGGTATATATATACAACTAAGTTGGCTTACACTCTAAGCTAACTGTTATAACAAACTCCTAATTGCTTGCCTAATCTTATGACACTTGTCAAGGGTATAACCGTTAGATTAATCACTCCTTACATCCCCCCTCAATCTTAGGGGTAGTGAAACTGAGTCGGAGATTGGCACAATGAGCCTAAAACAATGGTGCAGACAACCCTTTAGTGAGAATATCTGCAAACTGTTCAAGTGAAGAGACAAACTGAACCAGCAACATTCTTTTAGCCACCCGTTCCCGCACAAAATGAACATCGATTTCAATATGTTTGGTACGTTGATGCTGAACTGGATTACATGTAAGAGCAATCGCAGATAGATTATCACAGTAGAAAGTAGGGGTACCAGAGATTGGAACTTGCAGAAAATGTAACAATTGCTTTATCCAATCAATCTCAGCAGTAGTGGAAGACAAAGCTCGGTACTCTGCCTCAGTGGAGGAACGAGAGATCGTGTTTTGTTTCTTTAAAGACCAGGAGATGGGATTAGAACCAAGAAAGACAACCAGTCCCGTGGTTGAGCGACGATCATTAGGATCCTCTGCCCAATCAGCATCGCTGAACACTTGTAAATCCAATCCACCTTTGGTATAATGTAAACTACATCCTTTAGTAGCTTGCAGATAGCGTAGAATCCTTTTAATTGCCACAAAATGAGCTTCCGTAGGGCATTGCATAAACTATGAAACCTAATGCACTGCAAAGGCAATGTTAAGCCGAGTAAAAGTAAGGTATTGAAGTGCTCCCACAAGGCTATGATACAGGGCTTCCTATCATCATTCAGCAACGATTATAGGGTAGGCAAGGTGTAGCACATGGCTTAGACATCTCCATTCCAGATTTAAGAAGCAAATCACCAACATATTTAGCTTGAGATAGAGATAAGCCATCCTTCTTATGAACAACCTGAATACCAAGAAAATAATGCAATGGTCTGAGATCTTTGGTATCAAACTCTTAAGTAAGTGCAGGAATAACATCCAATATAGCTTGAGAAACATTACCCGTGATGATAATATCATCAACATATAGTAGGAGAATCACAACAGAACCATTCACAACTTTGACAAATAAAGAGGAGTCACTATAGGTGGATTGAAACCCCAAAGATGGTAAAAAAAACTAGTAAATCGCTCATTCCAAGCCCTTGGGGCTTGCTTAAGGCCATATAAGGACTTGTGCAACTTACAAACATAGTCACTGTGAGTAGAGTCTAGGAAACCCAGAGGTTGAGCCATATAAACTTCCTCTTGTAACACACCATGCAAAAAAAACATTTTTCACATCAAGTTGACGAAGATTCCAATTAAAATGAGCAGCTAAGGCAAGTACTAACCTCACTGTAGTAGGCTTAACGACGGGACTAAATGTCTCACCATAGTCAATTCTTTCTTCTTGATTATAGCCCTTTGCAACTAAATGAGCCTTATATTTCCTTACAGAACCATCTGCATTCTTTTTAATCTTGAACACCCACTTGCAGCCTACTAAATTTTTGTGAGATGGAAGAGGAACAAGGGACCAGGTTCTTTGACTATGAAGAGCACTCAGTTCATCTTTCATTGCAGCCAGCCAAACTGGAGATTTTAGAGCAGATTTATACGTTGCAGGTTCTACCTTAGTAAGATCAGCACCACCATTTTCATGAACAAACGCCAATAGACCAATCTTTTTAGAAATACCATTGGATTGAGTCTGCATAGGATACAGATTCAATGAGGGTATGGGCAAAACCACCTGAAGTTGATCCCCCTGAAATTCAGGAACCACAGAGAGTGAAGGGGAGGATTGAGGAGCATTGACAGTAATGGGTGAAGGAGCAGGTGAAGAACTGGACCTTGATGCACTCGGGTTGCATAATAATGATCATTCAAACCTCCAGAACTATTCTCAGGTGGCAGATGCACAGAGTCAACATTTGGGATATGTGACACAAATTCAGGTGTATTTGACGGAAAGAAATGAGACACAAATTCGACACTTGGTGTAACCATGACATTGTCCAGGTTTGGAGTTAACGAAGGGATATGTGTGGGCATGGTAGGCAATGTAGAAAACATTATGGAGGATTTAGAATCCAAAGTGGTATATGGAAATTTTGTTTCATCAAACAAAACATGACGAGATATATAAACTCTCCGTGTGCTAACTTCAAAACAAATGTACCCCTTATACTTTGAAGCATATCCTAGGAGGATACACTTGGTGGTCCTAGGTTGTAGTTTGTTGTGAGTATAGGGTCGAAGTAAAGGATAGCAGGAACACCCAAACATTCGAAGATGATGGATCTTAGGAGTAGAACTAAACAAGGCCTCAAATGGAGATTTATTTTGTAAAGTGGAAGAAGGCATTTGATTAATTAGGTAGACTGATGCTTGACATGCAAATGACAAAAATGAAGATGGTAAAGAAGCTGTTTGTAACAGGGTAATGAAGGTTTCTATAATATGTCTATGTTTGCGCTCGGCAAGCCCGTTTTGTTCTAGGGTATGTGGACAAAACATTTGATGGATAATACCTTTGGCCACTAAATTTTTTTGGAAAGGTTTACCTATATACTCACCCCCACCATCACTTTGAAAGACTTTAATAGAAGCATGGAATTGATTGACAATGAAATTATAAAAGGAAACAAAGGTAGTACCAACATCACTTTTATTGCAAATTGGAAAAATCCAACAGAACCTAGTAGAAGCCTTTGACATAAACACAAGGAGCTGGACCCCAAACATCACTACAATCTTAAAGGGTTTTACAGATTTAGATGAAGACATAGGAAATGGTAGTTTACTAAATTTTCCTGGTAAACATGTAGAACAAACAGTAGGTAAAGAATCAGGAATATGAGAGACATTTGACTTTCTAAGGATTTGAGAGACTATGGGATTAGAGGGGCGGCCCAATCTTTGGTGCGAAAGCCTTGATGATACTTGCTGTCCAAGATAGGCAGCTGCATAAGCTTTCTGTGCTGAAACATGATTTGATGGAGAAATGATTGGATATAACCTATTATTGCACTGCTCTTTGTATAAAATCCTCCATGTGGTTTTGTCATGAATCTAAAAACAAAAGGCATAAAAAATCAACCAACAATTATTGTCCAAACAGATACGATGGACATATAACAGATTCTGTGTCAATTTTGGAACATATAAAACAGACTTTAATTGAAAGGATTGTAATGGAGTACGAAGAGTTGAAGAACCAATGTGAGAAATAAATAAACCTTCACCATTGGTTGTTTAAATAGATTCATGAAAGGGATATGGGGTAACAAGGGACAAATTGGACAGATCAATGGTCATATGATTAATAGCCCTAGTATTAGTGATCCATACTTGTTGAGGTGGTGCAGAAGGCAATTGAGAAGTTGCCGGATTACCAGAGGTGTTATTAACATACATAACAATCATTGGAGATGATGATCCATTCTGAGAACAAAACTCAACATTGTGATTCGGGTTTCCACAGATTTAACAACCAGTAGACAGAGCTGTATTTTGAAATCTACATGTGACATCCATATGATTATTCCTGCCACAAATATGACAACCTTGAGAAGAACGAAAACGACATGTATCAGCTAAATGATTGGTTTTTCCACAAATTTGACAAGGGATAAGGGGAGAACTTCCAAACTGTGGAGCCGAGCCAAGAATACTAGAACCAGGATGACCATTATTGAAGAATGGTTTGGAATTATTGAACCTGTTATTCGAATTGAATTTTCCCTTGTTCCTATTGTTGAAGGATTTGTAGCCAGGAGAATTGTTATATGTAGGATACGGTCTCCCTGATTGAGACTGAGATTCAAAGGTTGCAGATTTTTGCGACTGAGCCACTAAGGCATTTAACATAAGAGCAGTAGTAAGAGTCTCACTCATTGCTTCTTTAGCAAGTAATTAGGACCGAAGATCCTTCAAGGAAATAACCAATTCACGCCCCTTTATCACAGATCAGATGGTGTTATACTCAGAGGATAGCCCATTAAATGGAAGGATCACGATATCATCATCTTCAAAATACACCCCTGCAGCAGCCAAATAGTCTCATCATCTTCAAAATACACCCCTGCAGCAGCCAAATAGTCTTTCGCTTCTTTAATTCGTTGAAGGTACACAGTGATAGAATCAATGCCTTTCTTGATAGTTTGCAATTCAGACTTCATCTGAAAGATACTTGTTCAAGTAACAGTAGAAAATTGTTCTTTGAGACGAATCCACAGGTCTCGAGCACTCGTACTACCCATGGCACAAGAGATCGTTAGTGGAGATAAAGTGGCGGTGATGAGCTGCTCGATCATGCATGCGCCAAACCAAATATTCATCGGATTCCTTACGAGCAAGAGACTAATCAGTTGATAGTCCAGAAGAAGTCTTTGAATCCCCAGAGTTAGACGCAAGAAATCGAGGTGGACATGGTGTAGACCCATCAACAAACCCCATGATTCCATGACCTTCCAATAAAAGTTGCATTTGAAAACGCCAAGTTAGGTAACTGGTGCCATATAATTTCATGGTTATAGGGGTTGAAACCGATGAAATGACAGAAGTAATAGGAGACTGCAAAATCTGTAACTGAGAGGCGGTCACCATTGTTGATCGACAATAAATTGATTCTCAGAGAACAAAACACAAGCAGTTGGTGTGCACAACCAAAATCGAAGAAATTATCCAAGAATTAGAGATAAGAAACCCTAAATCAGAAAAAACCTGTTATCATCAGAAAGCAAGAATCCAAGATCGAAGAACAGAGAAGATAGTAGCGGAAGCAAAAAATCCAAGATAGAAGAACGATAAAGTCGCCATTCTTGCATTGAGACGAACGTTGATGAAGTTGGAGTGGCGATTGATACCATGTTAACCAAGCTTGATCACATGCAGACTTAGAGAGAGAGAGAGAGAGAGAGAGAGAGAATCTTAGAGAAGAAGTAATCTGTTTCATATTGATATTTTTCCTTACAGTTTAGATCACCATTGTGGTATATATATACAACTAAGTTAGCTTACACTCTAAGCTAACTGTTATAACAAACTCCGAACTGGTTACTTAATCTTATGACACTTGTCAAGGGTATAACCCTTAGATTAATCACTCCTTACATCAGCTACAATTTGTTGGAAAATTTAATATTATTTATATTATATTAAATTAATTAATTGAATGGAAATTAGAAGTGATGCTTTTTAGTAGAAATATGTATCTATCCTAATGAAGAGTTGTAGCTTTTGAGTCTTCATGAATGATCGCATGTTTTTCAAAGAGATATCTCAAATTCTATAAATAGGGAAGCCCCCTATAAATATAAAATAACTTTACATTGTTTACATAATCATACACTAATATTAAAGAGTCTCATTGAGTCCATATGAGCAAGTTTTCAACACAATCGTGGTTCATGAAGCCTTGTGATTTGGATTGCTACTACATGGTCGTTGTATCTTGGGAGACAAGTGCCGCTCAACCATCATCATCATAGTAGGGCGTAAACTTGTCTGAAGGACAAAGTGTCCAACAATTGCCTCGACCATATGTTTGAAGTTTTTCTAATTCATTATGTTATGTTCATTTAACGTTGGTAACTCATGTGCATGCATTACTTTGATATGTAATTGCATGAATTATTTCATGATTTTCTATGTGATTTAATATAGCAATTAGACCCTATATTTCCAATACAATTTGTTTTAGTATTTGTGAGCACTGTCCTAGTCATTTAACCTCGTATTTATTATAATATTCAAATCAGGGAGCAACATCACCAACCTAACCACTTATGTTCCTTAGATGAGGAACACAAAGAGGAAATCGATGCAATCAGTAGTAGACCATATATAAACTATATCTTATTGTTGTACTTCATCGATGTGTGATTGTGCACATCATCCCTTTTGTTAGTAGCAGACCAAACTACACCAACTTGTTTAGCTACTGACTTGCACGTATAGAAACAGCAGGAGCTCGTAAACGGTCTCAGTGCTAGAGTATTGAAATTTATCATAAAGAGTTTGATTCTCGCATTTTCTCTCTTTATGCCTCATATCTTGTACCAATTTGAATGCGAATGATTGCACATGAGTGAGAGCATGGAGAGTGACATTTACCCAACAGTGAAGGGGTACATAAAGTGCCATAGCTGGCTAGCTTACTGTTCCATTTGCTAAAACACAAAAAACAAAATCTCAAGCATGATCATGTTTCTGTTTTCGGTTGGGGTCCGTTTGCAAATTCCACTATTATTTCTCCATCCATCTCCCCACCCCACACATTGCTTTTCTAGATTTGTAAGACGATTCTTTTTAGTTAGTTGGTGGAGAGTTTGTTTTGGTAGCGTGATTTAAGAGAGGTCATATATGAGATTTTACATTGCCAAATTCCATAATATTAATGCTATATTAATCACATTTGTACTACATTTCTAATAAAAGTATGACTCACCAATACATATGGATCTCATTTTTATTGGAGAGGTGGTACAAATGTCATATAGAAAATGTGGTAGGAGTAGCATTTATATATATATATATATATATATATGTATTTATATATATATATATATGTATATTTATATATATATATATGTATATTTATATTTATATAGGGGTTAGGATCCGCAAGTTCGGAGACATGCTTTTAACATACATTTTGATACACGTATTTGTGAGCTTACTCAGTAATGTATTTCAATGACTCAAGCCATCTATCTATTAGGTCTTTCCTAAAAGATTATGTCTACTAAAAAACTCAAATATGAAATGGCAAAACCATAGTGTTTTTTTGTAGAACCATATTCGTCTGATTTCTTCGCTACAAATGAATGTTTTAATCATTTGGTTTTGTCTAATATTTTGAAAAAATTATTTACAAATGATGTACTTATATATAGACGGTTGGTTATAAAGTGAGCTCTATAAAATAGGTGTCAAAATGTGTGTCTCCAGATCCTACACACATATATATATATATATATATATATATATATATATATATATATATATATATATATATATTCATCTCCAATAATTTGAGAGAGAGAGAGAGAGAGAGAGAGAGAGAGAGAGAGGGGAGGGAGGGCACATCATATTAGACGGTGACCGACAACTGTAGTGTCTTCAAAGCATTGTAGCTTAAATTTGGTGGGTAGTAACATCAAAATTCAAATAGGAGGGAAAAGTATGGTGAATAGGGATAATGCTCACTGTCTAAATCAATACAAGCTGTCTTAGGAAGTGTTACAAGCTCCAAAACTCCAACATGATTTAAGTAATATACGCACCTTCTACCCAGATTAAGCCATTATATCGCTTCAAATAAGACCCAAAGGGTCATATTAGGATCTATGAACCTCCAAATATCTATAGGGTTTTTATATCAAAAATTTCCGTACAATTAAAATAGAAGTGTCATATAATATACCCTTTTACGAGAGATGATCCTTGCCGGATCCTTTTTGTGAGGATTCCGGAAATCTTCCAATCATATCCGTTCATTATACATCGTGCGGCCAATTTTCATTAGTACTGTTTATATTCAATTTTAAATAAAAAAATTTACAATAATTTATAACCACATGATGTACGATGAACATATGTGATATGATGATCCGGCGAGGATCCTCATTCCCCTTTTATGAGCAGTCAGTTTCTCAACGTGAGACACTTGTAGTTTTTCGTCCATAGTTCTTAAACCAAGAATGCACCAAGAAATTATACATGGCTTCACTATTTTTTTTTCCTTGAGATCACTTTGACTATAATGTTTGTAAAGTGAATATGTCATTATGTCTAGTAATTGCAAGTATTGTGGGACCAAATGGTTCATAAATATTTTGTTAATTAATTATGTGCTCGATCAATATTCAAACATTGCTAGATGTGGTCTAAATGTTTATAATATTGCTATATATATGGCATGCTAAGAGGATCTAGGGTTTCATCAGAAGGAACTTTTGAATTAAGTACGGTACTGTTGAATTAACCAGTCAATCTGACCCACAACCACAAGGGATATTGTTGAGGCAAGATTTTTTTAGGGGCGGGAGGACTTTCTTTTTATTAAACAATAATCTTCACCAGTCTCCTAGCTACTACGACACCATTTTAATTAATTCAAGAATTATCAAAAGGAAGAAGATAGAAAATTTGGTAGAACCCAACCTAGCTAGCACTATCAACGTGGTCCATGACGACCATGACCATATGCTGACCATGCATAATTAGGGTTAGGGTTAGGGTTCTTCACTGGTACATTACCCATGCATGCGATCTCGTATATATGGACCCAGAAATGAATTATCAATTTGACAAACGATAATTGCTAAATGTTGGGAGAAAAGAGATCGGTGGAGATCGAACTTACATCAGAGTTTATAGACATTATTGTTTTTCACCAATGTGAAAAAGTGGATTGAAGTCTTTCCATGTGACGTATTTGCATGATCATTATTTCAACAGTAAACCTAGCCACATTCCCACACTCAGATATAAGTGTGCATCACTGTGATTACCAGTCAAACGCCATTTTTAAGATGTAACTTATAATTAATATAGTACAAATGAACAACTTCTGCAATCATAAGTAGTACTTCATTCTCTTCCTACCTCCGCAATCATCACGATTTTCCTTTCCATTTTAGCATTATGGTGGGTAAGCATTTGCTATCATGCTACTTACTTTCTTTGTAATGCTAGAAACTGTTGATGGTTGTGTTCCATCGCACTGACATTTTATTATACAATTTGAATAATCTCTTGTCTAACAATTGATTAATACATCTTATGTTGCGAAAAAGAGAGTGCAAGTGAGCACATTGTCATTTCAACGATAAAATTATATGTAATATAGGAAGTGAAGATGAAAAATACAAAGACGATATAAAAAATCAAGTACTGTAATTTATTTTCCAGCACCATTTCTTATATATATATTGTTATATAAACATAAAATTTTATGAATTCAACACAACTACAATGGTTGTGTTGTTAGCCTATTACACTTAAAGGAGGGATGATGGAATAATATTTAGGGTTTATATATATGTTTCTCGAAAGGGGCTAATGCCTCTCCTGTAGGGTTATGCTGTAGCTGTAGAGTTGTAGGAAGGATGAACGACAAGGGTTGGCCGAGGCTCCACCGTCCAGTCCCACCGGTCCACCATGAAAAGCGACGGCCCACCTGAAAAAAAAAGGTGACGGATATCATCCACAATTTAAATTCCAATAATTTTATATAAGAAACGAAACCGTGGGCTAGTCTAATTTTTCAGCCAGCAGTATTTAAATTCCAAAATTCCAATTTGGTGGTGTTTGCATACTTTTTTAGAAAAAAATATTGAGAGTTTTTTTCATAGAGGATTCTCTCCTTTCCTAATATCTCTTCTCTTTTTTCCTTTCTTATTTGAACAGTTATAATTAAGAGTCAACATCTTATATTAATTTTTTAAGAGATAATAAGACAAAAAACAAAGTGTAAGAGGAGGAGAGAAAAGGGGATGTGAAATTGGAAATAGAAGAGGAGAGAATCTTAATCCGTTTCTTTTGTTATCATCGAAAGTTTGGACAGCTGCAGACTTGTTCCATTCTTTATGAAAGCTAGGGAGGAGCATTCCACACATTTCTTTTTCTTTTTCTTTTTGTGTACATATAGTTTATAACATATGTTTATTATGCCCGCTAATTCAATGCAGATAGTAATACATGTGAGGTTTACTAGACAATAATTACAAAATATTGATTTTATTTTATTTGGTTTCCTAAAATAGAATAACTACTATAATTAGCAGAGCCATATCCATGAAATGAGAATAAATTTAGATTCCTGTGGTCACATGAGAGAAATCTGAGAGATTTAAATCACTATAATCTGTCATTGAATTTCTGATCGTACATGACAACTGGAAAAATTATTGGTCATTCCATCTTATATTTCACTTTCCATAATAAGCCTACAGGCATAGTAAATGACATAACCACTATGGTAGCTAATAAACGAAAAATATGCACAAAAGTAATGTAACCAATTTTAGTAGATTTGTTTAAAAAAAAAAAAAAAATTGACAGTTCAATCAAAACTAGGTAAGCGTTATGTAACAAAATACATGGATGTACGTGTGAAAAAATTATGGGTAAATTACACAAAACTACCTCAACTATTGAGTTATTAACAGTTTCATACATTGTCTTTAAAAAGTTTCAATGTCATACCTTATTTTCGAATTTATTGCAATGTCATACCTTCCGTTAGTTGTCTGTCAAATTTTATGTTAAATGTTGATGTAGCTTGAGATAGGGTCCACTTTCTATTAAAATATTAATAAAATAATAAATTACCCTTAAAAAAAATTAAAAAAAAATCCCAATCATCTTCCCGACCATCCCTTCTTCCTCTTCCTTTCTTCCCCCTCCCTTCTCCTTCCCTCCCTTCTTTGCATATCCATCATTCCCTCACCCCACCCCCCGACCCTCCCTCCCTTTCCTTTCTTCCTTTCCGTCTTCCCCAAACCCAAACCCAGATCCCACCCACTCCTTCTAGCAATCCCATCCACCACACCCAACCCAAACCCAGAACCCAGCCAGCGTCCTTCCCTGCAACCCAAATCCAAAACCACTCCCACCTCTCATCCGCCACCTCTTTGACTCCCTGTCCCTCCGTTCATCCCTTCCCTTCCTTCTGTTCATCTCATTTCCTTTCTTCCCTTCCCGTCTTCCCCAAACCCAAACCCAGATCCCACCTACCCCTTCCAGCAATCCCATCCACCACACCCAACCCAAACCCAGAACCCGGTAAGCATTACCCCAGCTCCAACCGTCATCGATTGCATGATCATCTTTAGCATCGCTGGGGCCGGTTCGACTCATCGCAATCGAGGGTCACGCGGACGAGCCCGAATTGCATCTCATTGATTAGCTGGTGGGTCGAGATTGAGAGCTCGAGGAGGAGGGTGGGTTTGGTGGAGAGGCGATTGTGTTGGATGCACAACCACACGTGGCCGCAGTGATGGCCAAAGATTGTGCCGATGACCATGGATTTCGAGGGGCGGGTCTGCTGGGGTGGAATCGCCACACTGTCATTTTGGGTGGGCGAGGTGGATGTGCAGAGGTTGGGTAGGTGCAGATGAGAGAAGGGAAAGAGAAGGGAAGGAAGGTCAGGGGGTGAGGGAATGAAGGATGTGCAGAGGAGGGAGGGAGGGAGAAGGGAGAGGGAAGAAGGGTAGAGGGAGAATGGATGAGTCGGGGAAGATGATTGGGATTTTTTTTTAAGGTTAATTTATTAATTTTTTTAATAGAAAGTGGACCCCATCTTAAGCCACGTCAATATTTAATAGAAAAATTGACAGACAACTGATGAAAGGTATGACATTGCAACAAATTCGAAGATAGGGTATGACATTGAAACTTTTTAAAGACGAGGTATGAAACTGTTAATGACCCACTAGTTGAGGTAATTCTGTGTAATTTATCCAAAAATTATTGTATAGCACTGAATATTGTCACATTGTACATTAAAATTGGATTTAGAGTATTGCTTCATGATTGTCCTACTGAAAAGAAAAGAAACAAAATGAAAAACATCAATAAATATTGTGCTATAGTGTGAGCCCAATAGTTGGGCGAACCTTCTAGGGTTTATTGCTTCATGTGTTACGCTTTTTATAAACTCCAAAGTCTTGTAACATGTGATTTCAACGAGAATTTATTTTTATCGAGACCTACTTGCTTTTTATGTTTTGTATTGCCTGTGATACTTTTTGAGTAGCATATCTTGTAAAATGCAATTTTTGTTTTCGATATTCACACTGAGTATTAGATTTGTCTTTTTTTAACTATCTGTTGTACTATCTCATCTAATATTCCAAAAAAAAAAAAATTTTTTATAATTATTGTATACAAATATAAACACTATATATGTATATATAAAAAGGGATGTTAGTTTATGGGACTTCATTTCTGTAACTCTGTGGTACCTATAACCATTTTACGATCCAAAACATAGAATTACAACAAAAGACAGCAAAAGTAAGTCGCACGAGCACTTCAATGATGCCACGAGGAAGAGACGTGAAAGATTATCAAAACTATCAAAAAGAACAGAAAATATTTTGCAAACCCCAAAAGAGAACATCATGGAGATCTTAAGCAGGGTTAGATTAATAATTTGGTTTATCTTAAAGTGAAGAACAATAACAAAAGTCAGAAAATGTTTCAAAAAGTTGGGCAAAAACGACAAACGACAGCAAAACTCTCGGAGTAACGTCACTTCCATTTTTTGAATTAGAATAGTGTTTTCCAAGATAAGGGAAAAAATAACAGTTTCTGTTACTTTTTTCACTTCCTCGTTCTCTTTTTCTCGCCTTTACGGTTTACAGTGTCATCAAAGTCTCGTTCCAAATCTGTCAAATATACTGCACAAAACCCAATAAATGGAGAAGTGTAGTGAGAGAGTATTCTGTTTAAGAGTGAGAGAGAATGGGGTGAAACTGTAATGTATGCAGCTGGAGTTTTCCAATCATAGCTGCTGAATTGAAAAAACTCATTGGTTTTTCACATTGGTTTCTAATGTGAATGGTGATGTTTTAATGAGAGATTTTGATGTTCTATCAGAATCCACCTCTGAAATCATTCACTGAGTAAGTTTTTAATCTTCTGGGTTCATAAAGGTTGAAGCTTTTGCAATTTTTATGAAGACCCATCTGCTCAAAACTAATGCATTTAGGACGTTCCTTTGGTTTGTAGGTTCACTTGCTGATTGGAAGTCCCAGCACCTGCTATCAGTCAATCTACTGGTAAGCTCTTGATCTTGTGGTTAATAAAAGAGGGGGAAAAGTCAACTTTTTTTTATCTATCTGTGCTGTTGTTTGGAATTGATTTGCATCATCTCCCATCTTTGGTGTGTTTATTTTCTCATAAACTCTTTTCTGTATTTGATAGGTGGTATGTGTTTTAGTTTGGCTTCTTGTTTTACGAATTTTGTATAATTAGAAAAAGCTACTGTGTACTGAGCTTATGCAAATTAAAAAAAGCTGCTTGTGCAGTTTGGCTTCCTGTTTTTTGAATTTTATAAAATTAAAAAAAAGCTGCTGTGTACTGGGTTTTATTGGGTAAATTTATGGATGCCTAGTTTTTGTGTTTTTCAATTTGTAGCACTTACAAGATTGTTTTATTTCTCATATAGTGAAGAAAACTTCAATTTTCCACATTGTTTTTGGTTTCAATGCTGTTTTCTTGCTTAGTGGTTACTTATTTCCTTGGATCAATTGTTATCTGTCTAATAGAGGAGGTAGGATGCAATTTTGTATTGTTTGTTTTGTCTTGATATCTTCTTGCTGGTGTGAACCTTGTGCCATTCCGACGGTTATATTTTCTTTGATGATTTTGGTGCACAGGTGCAAGGAGGGAGAGAGAGAGAGAGAGAACTGCAAATCTTCATCTGGAATATTGAGGGGTGGAAGTTTCTTGAACTGATATTCTGGCCTTTCCCAACTCAAAACAAGTTCTGTTGTTGTGCTGCGCCGGAGTCATGGCAACCATGTTACATTCTGAGTCCAGACGATTATATTCTTGGTGGTGGGATAGTCACATTCCAAAGAACTCAAAATGGCTTCAGGAGAATCTTACAGGTCTTGATATTTTTCTGTAAAATTTATCCGTTTAGTAGGACTTGGATTGAAATTTGTTTTTTCAGATGCAGATATAAGCTATCAGTTGTATGTGCACTAGGCATATAGCTACTACTTATGAGTGATGGCAAGTCATACCAATAAGACACAGCATTTTTGTGGTAATGACAACATAAAGGTGTTAAGCAAGCCAGTTGCTTATATTCTTCTTCTTTTGGATGTTAATTTTTTAAAAGCTGAGTCCAGTTCTTAACAATTTTGTATTTAGATGGAGATGAAAGGACAGAAGAGATATGGTAACCGAGGGAGGAGAGTAAATAGAACTAAAACTAAATACTGAAAACCATTCTTTGCATGGCCAGCCGTGTTCATACCTGGTTAGCATTTGCTTGGCCAACAAAGGACAGTATAAGACTCCCATGTCCTGTTACTTTTCTGTAAAACTATGATCAATAACATTCACGTTCATTTGAACATGAAACTAGATGAAGAATGAACGTAAACAAAATATGGCGGTTCTCAAGTTTTGTGATCTATGACATTAGCATGATGTAATTTCCAGCATATGAAATATGTTTTAAAAAAAAAAAAAAATCAGGTCAGTGATAAAGAAACGAATGTACTTGGAATTTTCTCAGTTTGATTTCTCTCTTTCTCTGCAATGTGTGCAATTGAGTGTGTTTTTGCATATGGATATCCTTGGATTTTCGGGCTACATTTGTAATTGACTCAAAATCTTGTTATGCAGACATGGATGCCAAAGTCAAAGCAATGATCAAGCTCATTGAAGAAGATGCAGATTCTTTTGCAAGGAGGGCAGAAATGTACTACAAGAAACGCCCGGAGCTCATGAAACTGGTGGAGGAGTTCTATCGAGCTTATCGTGCATTAGCAGAGAGGTACGATCATGCAACTGTGGAGCTGCGCCAGGCTCATCGAACCATGGCAGAAGCATTTCCCAACCAAGTACCTTATGTATTGGCTGATGAATCGTCCTCAGGCTCTTCTGGGCCAGACGTCGAACCTCATACACCAGAAATGCCACATCCAGTTTGTGCCTTATTTGACCCTGATGACTTGCATAAGGATGCATTGGGCCTCTCGTCAATCAATTCACAAGCTTTGAAAAGGAATGGAGGAAACTCAGCAGACTCCGACTCTGGAATAAGCAGAAGAGGTGGTCTAAAGCAGTTCATTGAGATGTTCACTCCAGGAGAAGTGCCAAATAGTTCAAAGGTTGCAGAGGGAATGATGGGACAAGGATTAAATTTTCACGAAGCGGAAGATTTCAAACAGAAGTTCCAAAATGGGGTTTCTCAGTTAACGAGTGAGAACCAGAGTCTCAAGACCCAGGTTCTTTCTCAATCTGAACGTGCTGCAAAAGCAGAAACTGAAGTTCAATCCTTAAAGAAAGCTCTAGATGAGATACAATCTGAAAAAGACGCAGTCCTTCTTCAGTACGAGCAGAGTTTGGAGAAGTTGTCTAAACTGGGGAGAGAACTAGATGATGCACAAAGGGCTATTGGAGGGCTTGATGAACGAGCAAGCAAAGCTGATATTGAAACTAAAATATTGAAGGAAGCCCTGGTGGAATTAGAAGCGGAGAGGGATGCTGGTCTTCTGCAGTACAATCGATGTTTGGAAAGGATATCTAACCTGGAGAGCAAGTTATCTTTCTCCCAATGGGATGCAAAGGGACTTAACGAGCGGGCTGTTAAAGCAGAAACTGAAGCTCAAAGTCTCAAGCAAGAACTTTCTAAACTAGAGGCTGAAAAGGAAGATTGTTTACTTCAGTACAAGCAATGTCTTGAGAAGATATCTGCTTTGGAGACGAAAATCTCTGTCTCTGAGGAAAATGTCAGAATGCTTAATGAACAAATTGAAAGAGCTCAAGGTGAAGTCAAATATTTGAAGGAATCCCTGGCTACACTGGAGGAAGGGAAAGAAGCTGCAGCTCTTCTATACAAGCAGTGCATGGATACAATAGCTAAAATGGAAAGCGAAATTTCTAAGGCTCAAGCAGATGCCAAACGACTAAATAGCGAAGTTTTGATAGGCTCCGCAAAATTGAAGAGTGCCGAAGAACAATGTGTACTCTTGGAGAGATCAAATCACTCTCTGCGGTTAGAGGCGGACAGTCTGCTGAAGAAGATTACAACTAAGGATCAAGAACTTTTAGAGAAGGATGACCAGATGGAGAAACTTCACATTTTGATGGAAGAGGAGCACTTACAGTTTGTGCAAGCTGAAGCGACTCTTCAAGCTCTACAGAAGTTGCATTCTCAATCCCAGGAGGAACAGAAAGCTTTAGCACTGGAGTTCAAAAATGGGCTTCAAATGTTGAAGGACTTGGAGATACGCGAACAGGGTATGAAGGATGATGTCCAACGGGCAAAGGAGGAAAATAAGAGCCTAAGTGAATTGAATTTTTCTTGCACTGTCTCCATAAAGAATCTGCAAGATGAAATCTTCAACATCAAAGAGATGAAAGAAAAACTTGAACAAGAGGTTGCAGTAAAATCAGACCAAAGCAATGCTCTCCAGCAGCATATTTTACATTTGGAGGAGGAAATTAAGGGATTAAATAGAAGATATCAAGCTATGGTGAAGCAGGTGGAGTCGGCTGGTTTAAATCCTGAATGCTTTGAATCATCTGTGAAAGACTTGCAAAATGAAAAATCGAAGCTGGAAGATATATGCACAAGGGGGAAAGAAGAGAGAGAACTTCTTTATGAGAAGTTGAAGGATACGGGTAAACTTTCAAAGGAGAACGATTTTATGGGGAGCTCACTGTTGGGGTTGAACGCTGAGTTGGAGGGTTTGAGAGAGAAGGTCCAAGAATTGCAAGCGTCTTGCCAGTTTCTCCAGGGAGAAAAATCCACTCTTGTGGCTGAGAAGGCTCTCCTGCTTTCACAGTTACAAGTTATCACTCAGAATATGCAGGCGCTTTTTGAGAGGAACACCTTGCTGGACAATTCCCTCTCTGTTGCAGACATTGAGCTTGAACGGTTCAGAGCACGATCAAACAGCTTAGAAGAGTTGTGCCAATCTCTCAATAATGAGAAGTCCAATCTTCTTAATGAGAGAGGCACCCTGGTATTTCAGTTGAAAGATGTTGAGGAGAGACTGCGAAACCTGGAAAAGCGCTTTACAAAATTAGAGAAGAAATATTCTAACCTGGGGAAGGAGGAAGGCTCCACACTTAGTGCAGTAGAAGAACTACGGGGTTCCCTCCATGCAGAAAAACGAGAGCGTGCAAGTTATATACGGTCAAGTGAGGCCCGATTGGCGGGTTTGGAAAACAATGTCCACCTCATGCAGGAAGAAAGAAAGCTGGGAAAGAAAGAATTTGAAGAAGAACTAGATAAAGCTTTAAATGCCCAGATCGAGATCTTTATCCTTCAGAAGTTTATAGAAGATCTGGAAGAGAAGAATTTGTCATTATTCATCGAGTGTCAGAGACACGTTGAGAAATCCAAGTTTTCTAGTAAGCTGATCTCAGAGTTGGAGAGTGAAAATCTCGAACTACAGGTGGAAGAACAATTCTTGGTGGAAGAAATCGACAAGTTGAGGTTGGGCGTTCGTCAAGTCCTCAGGGCTCTACAGATTGAACCAGATAGGCAGGACGATAAGACTGAACCAGGGAAAGTAAATGTGCTGCACATTTTGAATACTATCAAGGACTTGAAAACTTCTTTGTTACGGAGCAAGGATGAGGAACAGCAGTTGCTTGTTGAGAAATCAGTGCTCCTAACTGTACTTGGGCAGTTGAGATCAGAGGGTGCAGAGGTAGAGACGGAAAAACAATTCTTTGAGCAGGAGTATGAGATCGTGATAAACCATTGTTCTGCACTACAAAATGAGAAGCATGACCTTCTAGAGATGACAAGGGAGTTGAGATTGGAAGTGACGGGGAAAGAGCAAAAGGAGGAAATATTAGAGGCTGAATTGTTAACTCTTCAACCTAAGCTGACAAATTTGGAGGATGCTTATGGGGTTCTGCAGGAAGAAAATTCCAAGGTGCTTGAAGAGAAGAGATCTTTGCTTAAGGAACTTATGGCCCTCAAAGAGGAAAAGAAAATGCTTGAAGAGGATAATAGTGCTAATTTCCACGAAGCACTAGCTTTCAGCACCCTCTCGTTGGTTTTAGAGAGCTTCACAATTGAGAAAGCTGCGGAACTAAAATCACTTGCTAAAGATCTCAACAGTCAATTTGTAATTAATAACGACCTCAAAGAGGCTGTTGGAACATTGGGGGAGAATTTAGTGATGAAAGAAGTAGAAAACCTGCATCTGAATGAGACGGTCCAATTGTTGGACAAGGAACTGTGTGAAGCCAAGGACTTAAATGGTGAACTAAGCCGTCAAGTTTTAGTTGGAAACGATTCTCTGAAACAGAAAACCTTGGAGCTCTCGGAGGCAGAAGAGAAGCTTAAAAGGACGGAAGATTTGAATGTGGAATTGTGCAGAACAGTTCAGGAACTGAAGATGGAAATTGAAGAATCAAATCTAGTGCGAGAAAATTGTGAGAAGGAGATTTTTGAACTATCTGAAGATAGCACAAATCAGAAAAAGGAAATCAAAAGCCTTTGTGAGGCAAATGAAATTCTGAAGAACCAAATCTTATGTAACGGAATTGAAAAAGAAGTAGAAAATCTACATCTGAATGAGACAGTTCGATTGTTGCACAAGGAACTGCATGAAGCCAAGGCCTCGAAAGATCAGCTGAACCATCAAATTTTAGCTGGAAAGGATTCTCTGAAGCAGAAAACCATGGAGCTCTCAGAAGTAGAAGAGAAGCTTAGAAAGGCTGAGAACTTGAATGTGGAATTATGCAGAACTATTCAGGAAATGAGGATGGAACATGAAGATTCAAAGCGACTGAGGGAGAATTGTGAGAAGCAGATTCTAGAACTATCCAATGATAACTCAAATCAGAAAGATGAAATCGACAGCCTTCGTGAAGCAAATGAAACCCTGGCGAATGAAGTGGGTATCTTAAGTGAAGTAATTGAAGAACATAGAACAAGAGAGGAGTATTTGAGTTCCGAGCTGCAAGAGAGAAGCAATGACTTTGAACTCTGGGAGGCTGAGGCTGCGACATTCTATTTTGATCTTCAAGTTTCTGCTCTCCGTGAAGCTTTTCTTGAAAATACGGTTCATGAGCTCACTGATGTTTGTGAGAGTCTTAAAGATGAAAGTGCTGCGAAATCTTTGGAGGTCGAACAAATGAAAGAAAGAGTTAGCTCTTTGGAAGGTGAAGTTGGAGGACTGATCGGCCAGTTGTCTGCATACGTTCCTGCTGTAGCCTCATTGAGAGAGAATGTAGCATCTCTTCAGCACAATGCCGTACTTAGATCGAAGCTTCTTGTAGCAAGAAATCAACAAGATAAGGTAATATTTTCTCTCTTTAGAAACATTGATAATAGTGATGATTCAGCAATTAAGTCTAAGCTAGGTAGAGTCGACTCATTTTTGGTTTCGACAGCCTTACCCCGAGTTTTCAATAACGTAGAAGTGTCTGTCTGTGTTTCTGGCCTTATTGGCATGGAGAGAATGTGTATTTATTAACTGCTATCATAAGTACACATGAAAGTTCGATTTAATTCTAATCCTAGTTGTCCTGTTTATAACTGAAATTTAACGCTAAACGTAAAACATTCTTGTTCTAGTGAAGACCTTCCTAACAGAAACAGATGTAGATCAGAGGTTTGCAAATTGGCTTGTGTGGATAATTGAAGTTTAATGTTAAAACTTGATACTTAATTACCATGTTTGTGTCTTATCGGACCACTCTAGCTATCACCATTGCTAGCTTCTGCTCTTTTTCTTTCCACTAATTAGCATGTTCGTGCCTCTAGGATGTGAAACCGCCAAATCATCCATATGAAAAGAACTGTCAAGATTCCATAGAAGATCAAAGCCCATTGGTACCCGACGGAATTTCAGAATTGGCAGAAGTGCAAACTATGATAAAAGAAGTTGAAAAGACGTTTGTGGAAGAGACGGAAAGGCTTGTGATGGAAGCCTTTGAAAAGGCAATGGTGGAAGAAATTGAAAGCCTTTCAACTCAGCAAAGTACAAAAACCAGCAACTCGTCTGTGGAGATTGAAGAGTTACAATCAAAAGGTACCTTACTTAAAGAAAAAGGCAGTAAATGTGAAGAGGTGAAACTTGGGAAGGAGTTCACTGGTGAAAATCGCAAGTTGCAGAAGACAAAATCTGCTAATGGGACTTTGATGAAAGACATTCCGCTTGATCATGTTTCTGATTTATCATCGTATGGAAGAAGCTGGAGAGGTACTGGTGGGGCTGATGATCAGATGCTTGAGTTATGGGAGACTGCCGAACAATACTGTCACCAGGATCCGGTTGCCAGTGAGAAAGAAAATCAGGCATCTGCACGCATGGAAGATGTTACCGCCAGCCATCGGTTTACAGATTCTGAGCAGATGATTCAGAATTTTTCTTCAGAAGTTGAGGCTGAGAAGGAGTGGGGAATTGAGAAGCTGGAAGCGTCCCTTCGAAGGCCACGTCACGAAGGCAAGAAGGAAAAAATCTTGGAGAGACTGGCCTCTGATGCCCAGAAGCTGACGAGTCTGCAGACAATTGCTCGGGATTTGGATAAGAAGATGGAGACAAGCAAGAAGGGCAAAAGGGCCAACGGCATTGAATATGAAACAGTCAAAAGACACTTACTTGAAGTTGAGTCTGCTGTTGTGCAGCTAGTGGAAACTAATGATCAACTGAAAAAGAAGATTGAGGAGTCTCCGTCTTTGGACGAGCAGACTTCCATAGAGTTGGAGGAGGCTGGAAATGTCCGCAGAGAGAGAGTAGTCGAAGAGGCAAGTAAAGGGTCAGAGAAGATCGGAAGGCTGCAGTTTGAGTTGCAGAACATTCACTACATTTTGCTCAAACTGGAGGATGAGAATAAAAAGAAGGGGAGGCACGGATTTTACGTGAGCAGAACAGGCGTTCTCCTGAGGGATTTTATTTACAGCGGTAGAAGCAGCGAGAGGCGCAGGAAGGGTTGTGTGTGTGGCTGCATGAGACCCTCCACCAATGGAGATTGAGGCAATAATCACTCGAGAGGGAAGCATGTTTTATTTCGTTAAATGATCCTAATGTTGTGTTTAGCGAATCATTTCTCGGATTAGTTAGCCAAAACACAAGTGTATTACCTCAGTTTCCGTGTAAAATAGGCTTCATCTAATCAAAATGAGCTGCTTCCTTCGTATTATCACCTCCCATTAACCATTCAAAACAAGCCACTTATTTTCTTCTTGTTTTAAACTTACGATGCTTCAGTTACTTTCGGAATGCCTGGATGCGTTGAATGTATGCTCCGATAAGTCGCAAAATGGATAGAGTTGGATATTGATCGGATTTCGGAGCTGCCAGTGCCAGAGAGGGATCAACTTAATCCAATTAGAGCAATGGTCTCTCAACTCGTCAAAATGTGCGTCTATGGTCATTTTAGTTAACACCGCCAGTAATTATGCTAAATGCAATCACGTGCGTGGCACATAAAACGAATTGTAGGGGTAATTAAGGAAACATTGTTTCCCGTGGGTTGAAGTCAATACAAGGGGATGGGAAACCAAGCAAGACGAGATTTACATGGATCTGTAGGTCTAGGTTCTAGGACACAAGCTTCAGCAAAGATGGGAAGATCATGGAGGCTTTGAAATAGACGATATTGGTGCTTGTTTTTTGATGTTCATGGACCAAGAAGGCCTCGATTAGTTGATGTTACCATATGTCTTCTCCTCATCGGCATTGGCTTCCAAATCGTCCATTTTCCTCTAAGGTTAAGTGAACTGCTTGCTCCTCCATGCCTTCTCCTCTATACCAGTGCAGTAAAGCTCTTCCATACCACATTGTCATACCTGCTTCGAATTCACCGATATTTTGCACAAAACTAGTTGGTTTATGCTATTATCTTCCTTCAATAAAGGCTGATTTCAATTGGGGATGGGTTATGCGTAAGATAGAATTCAACCCACAAGAAATATTATGTTTCCCTAATTGCCCCTACAATCAGTCTCCTATGCGACGCACATGACTAAATTTAACCAAACTATTGACGATGTTAACAAAAAGGACCACAACTGCACATTTTGACGAATTGAGGAACCAATGGTTAAGGAAATAAAAGTTGAGGAACCATTACTCCAATTGAATTAAGGTTGAGGGATCATTGCTACATTTTTCACTATTTGTCCAATCAAATTTCTCTTGCACCAGTTTCCAATCCAATTTGCACCACTAATTGCAACTGCTATGGAAGCGATGTCTCGGAAAACCGCCAAAACTTAGAGCTGAGGGGTACAACAGGCATCGCCGCGGCACCTCAGACGGTCCAAGTTCAGTCCAAATGTGTATAATATGACACTTGTACAGCCACAGAAGTTGATGATACCGTATGAGGAATAATAGAATCGTAGGATGTATAAAGCAAGACTCAATCATCTTCTCAAAATTTAGTATTTAGATTAAAAGCACAAAATTTCGATCAAGCAACTTTCACCCTCTCAAAAAGCTAGAACAAAACATGCACCAAGTAATATGGTCTCTTTAAGTTCACAACATAAATTGAACAATACTACTTAAAAGGAAATAACAGAGGCAGCACTTAAGCACCAACAATTTCTTGCTGCACCTCAGGCGCTGCTTCTTCGGTGGGCCTCTCAACCTTCACACCAACATCTTCGCCACCATAAACCTAGTTACACAAAATCCATTTCACTAAAGTTTAGCTTACAGCCGCAGTATGAAGAACTATGTGCACAATTTGCATCATGATGCAGAAATGCTACTAATCATGATGAAAGCACGCAAATGATAAGGAGTAAATAGCACCAAAAATTCTGATGCCAAACCCTCAAATGAAATACGTAGATGATAAATAAGGCCAAGGACTCTCGGAAGTACTATGACCACGGTTCATCATCTACTATATCTAATATTTCAAATAGAAAAAATAAAAAAATAGATTTCCAAGAGCAAAAAGGGTATACCTCCATGAGCTTGGTGAGATCAAACTTGGGTGCCTTCAAGATCTTGACCTTCCTGATGAAGACATTTTGCAATGGATAGATGCTCATTGTTGCCTTCTCAATCTCTTTACCAATACTCTCAGCAATGAACTTGTTGACCAAGCCCTTAAGATCACTTGATGTTGCCTGGGCAATCATGATCTCACTCATCTTACGGCGAATCTGACAATAAATGTAGCATTATGGCGTCAGAAACAAACACTACCATGCATAAGTACATAGACAAAATTCATGATAAATTCAAATACATCATGCAAATTATTAAGGCAGAGCTTTGCTCACCCACACCTATTTTTTTTCAAGTGCGAACGGTTGGGGTTTAAGTCCGTCCACTCATTAGGAAAAAAGTGCAGGGGAGAATTTCCATATTAAGGTATACATTACCTGTCTGACTTGGCTAGACTGTGCATAGCAGGTCCTCTTGACCTGATTTGGACGTCTCTTGGTGAAGCCAATACAGAACATCCTCAGAGTATAGTTGTCAGTGGTCTTCACATCCACATGAGCTTCAATCAAGGTTTGCCATTTGCGCACCAAAGACCTAAGCTTGTCAGTGGTGAAGTTCATTCCCTGAAGAATTCAATAATACATGAGCTCGGGTTCATAAGAAATCATACAAAGATACCAAAAAATATATGAACGTAAATTATTCAAGCATACCCAGAAATTAGTAAGAACAGTCTTCCCTTGGACATCTTCAGCTCTCAACCGCATCTTTCTGTAAGCATGCTCCTCGTCACCCTGAAGGTCAGCGAGTGATACCTCAAAGACTCTATGCTTGAGTCCTTCAGATGCAATCTGTTAAAACCAAAAAACTTTTTAAAAGCATGCACCGTGTCAACAATTTAAATATATACAAAGTGTGTTATCATGTGGGAAATTTTTTTTCTAATGCTCAACAATTTTTTCAAACAAGCAATGTATACATTTGAAAGTTTTGTATAATAATTACTGATGCAAGAAAAAATTCTAAATAGATAAAGCAAAATGTAACAGGTGTAACAGTCATTCTACTCAACATTAACATAAACAAGTATTTCGGCACCTCACTGCTCTACCCCTCCGCACTCGAATTTATTTATGGCATTTGGATAGAAATAAACATAGTGCAGAAGGAGAACCCGGTATGCAGAAACCATTTCCCAAAATAAACTTAATACCGCAAGCACAAAAACACCACTCTAAATACCAGCCTTCCAGAAGACAGAAAATCGTGCCGTACTTAAACACAATAATTTCAAAACATTTGCAATCCATAAGGACACAACAAATGCATAAATCAACAATAACAGCAGTCTAATAAAAACCCCCACCCGCTAATCCATTTCGTAGAAAGAAAAGCAAAATAAACTGATTCCACAATAGCTTTCACCCTACTTAATATGGTATTCCAAAAAACTAAATCTAAAACGGAAAGAAAAAACAAAGATTGATAGATAACATCAATACCTTGGTACCCTGAGTACGGGAGACAAGAGTTTTGCCCACATTCGTGTTGTTGAACAGTTTCGGGGCCTTGATGTCATACCAATCCTTCTTGGCAAACGGATCAACACTATATTTTCGTTCCACAAATACAAATTAATTAGTAAATAAGTGGGATTATCACATAATTAACAAATCATACGAAATGACAAATAAGAACAAAACTATAAAAACCCCAGATCTATATAAATCAGTGTGTATGTATAAATGTAAAAAAATAAGCTTACGCTTTCTTCTTTCCTCCTTTCTTCGACTTGGAAATCCTCTTGTTCTTGCTGTATAATACAAAGGTTAATGCGTCAGTCACTGATCGAGAAATCCATGTGCTGAAATACGTTAGTGTGTGTGTAGAGAGAGAGAGAGAGAGAGAGAGAGAGAGAGAGAGAGAGAGAGAGAGAGAGAGAGAGAGTACCCGACGGCCATGGCTGAAAATTTGGAGGAGCTCGAGAGCTCTGCAGAGAGATGAAGGGTGAGGCTAAAAGCGGCCGAGAGAGCAAACCCTTGTCTTTGTGAAGCACAAAACCCTAACACTTTCTCTGTTTATATAAATGCGATAGATCTTGCCTTTGCTGACATGGGCTCAGGTTGTGCTCGGCCCAAGTTATTTTCATATATAACACGTGGGCTCTCAAGTCTGGACCTTTTTAGAAAAAGCCCAAGACTAAAACCCTAATTTGCCACATCTCAAAAGAATTTTTATTTTTCCTTCTTTGAAAAAATGGACAACTAGTGGCAAGTTACGGTTATCCACTCATTCAGACTGGGAGAGGTTATAGGGAATATCACCTTGCCCGTGCTGAAAAGAATTTTTATGATATTGGAAACAAAATACATTCAAGAGTGAATAGGTCCAAAATCTGAGTGCTAAATTCGGGGTTTGTTTGTAGGGTTCGAGTTCTAGTCCAACTACAAAGTGTGGCTGCTGCAAAAAAAAAAAAGTGTATATACTTAGTGTAGTGCACATACAATATTATGGACACAACATTACATAATTTAATTTAGCAATTTCTGTTGATGGCATAGTCTTGTTCCACAGACTACATGAGGCTGCATGGTTACCATGTTTATATCAAACCCTACCAAAGAAAAAAAAATTGTTTTTCTTAAAAAATCACTAAGTCCTTTATGATAATTTTATGTATGGATATAAGTGTTTTTTTATTTTGAGTAAAATTGATGAGTGTTTAGAGACGAAACTTGGGTCAGACAACCACTCCGAAAGTATAATATATTTGGGCCGAGCCCTTTTAACTCCAAAATCCATTGGACCCAATTAGACATAAATGGGTTTAAACCCAAGTCGGACAAAGCAGCCCGACCCATTTTCACTTTTGAAGTCCAGGTGGAAGTGAAAGTTGTGAAACCATCGCTCGGAATCGGGTTCTGGGGTTGTATCAGAGAAAGCGGGGGCAGGAGACAGGAGATTTGCTTGCAGTGAATCATAAACCCTAGTGAGGAATGGCGGCAGCAGAGGGGGGAGGATCAGGTAGGGTGGGCACATCGGCAGGAGGTGGAGGAGCTGAGTCTCTGAAAGATAAAGGAAATGAGCAGTTCAAAGCGGGGAACTACCTCAAAGCCGCTGCACTCTACACTCAGGCCATCAAGCAAGACCCTAATAACCCCACTCTCTATAGGTACATTAACCACCTCAAATTTCCTTTTTTTTTTTTTTTAATAATTTTTTTTGTTGGGATTTTGTAGTTTTCAATTTGATATGTACTTGACTTCTTCACATGGGTTTTTGTTGAATATTTTTGGTAATGGAATGATTTTAGTAATTCTAGGAATCTGAAGTTGTGTGCTTTGTTTATGTAGAAAATCAGATGATTTTCTATTGTTCATGTTGTTTATGTTTGCCCCTTCGAACTCCCCCAACATTTTGTAATTTGTATGAACTCCAAAGTTACATGAGGTTCGGGGTTGATATACTAGTTTGTTGTTCGTTATTTTGATTAACAGAAGTTATAGTATTCAGATGCAAAGGAATTCCTTTCGTATGTTACTAGTAAAAATTCAGGCACTTTTGTAGACAAGATGTATAGAATTTGTTACCGAAAAATATCTGCATAACCATTATGGTAGATGAAATTTTTTGAGTGATATAAGATGAGATGAACCTCATGTAACCTATCTTGGGCGCCGTTAAAAAATTCTGGATTGTTTCGTTAAAGAAGCTAATGTTTCGGTTAACATTTCACTTATTTGTGCGGAAAAGTATTTTGAGATCTTATGAAATTTGGAATTTATAGAAGAAAGCAAGGCCATTAGGAATAAAAAGGGGATATAATTGTCAAAACAAAACCTCGTTGCGGCAAAATACTTTGATACCACATTTGTGACTATGCCCTTTTTATTTCCAAGTAAATATGAAAAGCAAACCTGCTCTGTTATGTCCAATGCTATAGTTGGTCTTAGGGTCTACTATGTATTGTTCCTGCTTCAAGTGCTACCACATGAATAGTGTTTATAGCATTTGCTAAAACAAAGGGCTGATCTGTGAAAGATGTTAGAGAGAGCTTAGATAAGCTAGGAATGGTTTCTGAATAGGATGGGTGCCTGCTGTTTCATAATTATTGAATGATAATTGGTCAACTTTCTTTATGTATATCTTCATTATTTTGTTTATAACTAGGATTGTTTCTGCTGTTTAAAGGTGTTTAAAGGATGTTAATGAAAACGTTGAAGTTTTCCATATGAAGTAGCATAGTAGTAATGAAAAATTAAAATTTCCAAGGATACACGGTCTTGGCTGAATTTTCTCGTTTAACAATCATTGCATGCTGTACTGATGCATCTTCTTAATGTTCCATTGTTGGCCAGCAACCGTGCTGCAGCATTTCTTCAATTGGTTAAGCTTAGCAAAGCCCTTGTTGATGCAGAGACAACAATTAAATTGAACCCCCAGTGGGAGAAGGTACTGTTGTTTTATTTTATTTTTTCTTAAATTCTATTTTGCTTCAATAAGCTTGTACTTTTAGAAAGCCAGAAGTCTTGATTTTTGTTATTTATTCCTTTAAAGAATATTTTTTACGCATCTTCAGGGATATTTCAGGAAAGGTTGCATATTAGAGGCCATGGAACAATATGATGATGTATGTCTAGAAGTTCTTCCAATCTTCCCATTTTTATGGCCTTCTGGACTAGACCACATGATATTGGTTTTCTGCTGCTGATATCCTTCTGTTCAACGTATGTTGTAGGCTTTGGTTGCTTTCCAAACAGCTTTGGAATATAACTCGCAAAGCACGGAAGTATCAAGAAAGATAAAAAGGATTTCTCAGTTGGTGAGAGATAAAAAACGTGCAGAAGTGGTGGAGAAAATGAGATCCAATGTTGATATGGCGAGGCATTTAGATAAACTGAAATCTGAAATGGTGAGTGTATTTATCAAGGATTCGTGACCTTCAGAAAACACTGTTGTTCATTATTATTCTCATTTTGATACCTTCTATTATCTTTGTGCTTGAGTGATAATTATAATTGCTCAGTCATTTATATACGTTATTCTTTTTTCAATCTGCTTTATCTTTCTTCGTGTGAATGATGCAACTTGCCTACTTTCATATATTATAGGTAGAAGCTTTCTTATCGCCCTGAAGGTTAACACGTTGAGTTCCAGAAGCTTATAAAAAGACTTAAGATTACCTGCCCTTGGATTGTTTTAATCAGTCCTAAAATTAAGTTACTCTTTCTCTTTGCAGTCTGGGAAGCGTGGATCTGAAGAATGTTGGGAAGAAATGTTTTCTTTCCTTGTCGAGACAATGGAGTCAGCTGTAAAATCATGGCATGAAACTTCTAAAGTGGAGGCTAGAGTTTACTTTCTCCTAGATAAGGAAGAAACAGACACCGAGAAATATGCTCCAGCTGTGAATATTGATAAGGTATTAAGTTTAGAGTTTTCATATTTTTTCAAAATATCCCTTTCGTGATTGGTTGAAAAGTTTTTTTTCAGCATTTTTGGTCCTATCAACCCTTTTTCGCTGTTCCAATAAAACGATTTATTGCATTAAGTTTATCCTTTCCGAGCTGTGAGCCATCATTCTCTGCTACTGTTATCCGTACTAGCAGGTGAATTTTTTGTTTAACTAATCAATGCTTGCCTGTTATTCCAGGCTTTTGAATCGCCCCATACACATGGCAGTTGTTTTTCATTTCTTAGGCAGTATGCTGAGGATTCTTTCTCCAAAGCAGCTTGCTTGGTGACTCCCAAAAGTATCATGTCTTATCCACAGGTACATTTCACTTCATTTGTATTTACAACTATAAATCTTAATCTTATTCTGTTAGGAAGACAATTATTAAGGTTCATCGTGTGACACGATGGAGAACTTTCTTTAGACGATAAGCACGTGGGCAATTAACACGCACATGTATGGATGTTTCAATTTGAGTTTGGGTGCTTGCAAGGCCCAAGAAAAAGGTTCTCATAGATGCTTTTGCAATGTGCCATGGAGTATCTGTCATGCATTTTCGATCGTTACCTTCTTGAGTTAGTTATAATTAAGGAACTAATAGCATTTTCTTCTCAAATAAGAAAAGGACTTTAATGAGCAGTTAACATAAGTCATGTCACATTTGCATGTTACATGTGCCTAAGTCTCTGTATCTTTGCGTGCGGTGTACTTGTGTGTGTGCAAAACTAGAAGTGTTTTAATTACTTTTTGGAGGTTTGACCTCTGACATGGGTTCAAGACTTCAAGTGCTTAAAAGACTCGTGCATGATGATTGCATAGTGTTTTTGGGAAGGTTAAGCATTTATTGGTATGTCTCAGGAAAAAGAAAGTAGTTAATTGGTCTGTTTCAGATGTCACTAGCTTTCTCTGGTTCCAATTTGCTAAATCCAACTTTTATTCGCAGGTGATTTAAATTTAGGGGGAAGTATTGACTGATTCAATAAAAGGTTTTTGTTGTTAACAAAGAGGTTTCAATGATCAAATACTTTTTGCAGGTTTGGAAAGGTCAAGGTTCAAGGAAATGGAAACACGGGCAACATGATGGCTTCTTTGTGCAATTTGAGACCCCTTTCCTGCGGAAGCTGTGGTTTATTTCTAGTTCCATTGAACTGGGCCAGACATTGTGCAGGTCTCTCTCTCTCTCTCTCTCTCTCTCTCTCTCTCTCTCTCACACACACACACACACAGTGTTCCCGAGGAAGTGCCAATTTGTAACTAAATACGAACTCAAGTATGGATGACTTTTAATTTTATTATTTAAATTACCAAGAATGTATTGCAAAGTCTAAAGTTCCATCACCAGTCACCTGCTTCATCAGAACTTAGGTTATATTTGGTGGTTGCATTTTGTACCGCCTTTAAGTTGAAGCTTTAGGTTATCTTTTATTACCACCTTGGAGTTCTAATGTTAGTTTCTTTCTTCAATGTGCAAACCCATTGAAGCATTGTCCTTTTTGCTTTTAAGAGAATGAAGAAATGGAAAGCTTGAACATATGGATGTGAAAATAATAGTGGGAAGTGGGTTTTTGTTTTTATTTTAATCTACGAAAGTTTTAGATGCTTGTAGGAAAATTTTAGGGAAGCAGCATCAATGTGGTTACTCACTTAATATTTACTATAATAACGTCCAACTAACCTATTGTACAAAACCTATCTGTTAGAATATTGATCACATTAACAGCAGTGTTTTGGAGCTAGGTAATCTAATGTCTCTGTTTATTTCAGGGATCCGGAGGATTTAGATATCAGTGCCCATGAATTGATTCCACGCCTATTCAAACAGTCCGATTCATAAGTTCCTTTATTTGTATTTTGTTGGAGCAAAGTCTCAGGGCCATTATAGCGAGAGATTGTGTATTCTAAAGAACCGACAGCACTGGTGACAGTTTTTTGCCTTTACTGAGTTTGCAAGGTTTCCTTTGGCCCTGGTTATTTGCAGGAAGGTGCTTTCCATAATCATAACATGCATTTACTCAAGGTTTTGTCTCTTTCTAAAATTTTCAAGCCTTTTTGTTTTGAGCAATTGCGTTTTGCTGAGAGATCCCTTACTGTGAAGTTGTTAGCCTGTTTTTCCAGTGTAAGGAGTAGTTTAGCCCTTGAATTAAGTTGGGTATCTGCTGCTTATGTGGTGAAACCGAAAACTTGAAATTAGGTCCTGCAGAACTAAGTTTATTTGTAATTGTCCAAATAGCAATGAAACTGTTGAATAGGTTTTTGTGCATCCTTGCTGCCCCGTATGAATGCTCTATGTATGGTCCTATTATTCTGAGAGTTACACCATTGTTCAAATATCTTGATGGATGCATAATTCATGAGCACTTGTCACGACGCTTCTTTATGCATTACCTTGAGATTGCTTGACAGTGACACCTTCATTTCCTTGTATGAATAACAGCGAAGTCTTCTTCATATAATGCATTTGTTAATTGCTAGCCAATTCATCAAATAGCAGATTATTCATAGTTATTTTTAGTTTCCCCTCCAGATTGTATGGCTTGAACTTGACGAACTGCTGTCGTTGTTGAGAAGCTTACAATTTACTGTGTTATCTTGCGTGAGATTTACAACCGGAATGTCGTAAAGTGTCTCTGTCAAGTTGGTGTTGGTGTAAAACTACCTCAGATGCGGAATATTACGCTTCATTGATAATGGAATATTACACCGTTAAACGATCTGCACACAAGGCCTTCAGGCTTGACTAAAATAGAAGCCTGGCCTTGAGCAGCATCGGCATTCTTCATAATCTCTTAATTTTGTGTATAGTAGCAATAATAATACATAAGCTTAATACTTATAAGCACCCTAGCTATGTCCCCATCTGCTAGGAAACCCTCCTCCCTGCGTCTTGGGGATCAAACATGTTAGATATATATAGAGATTCTCTTTTGTTAAAGCCATTGCCACACATATCGTAAAACTTTCATTCATTTGATTGATCATCGTAGATTAGACGCTGTCATCGTGTCTGTTTCCGTCTATTTCTCCTGGATTCGGTTTGCAGGTGTGTAACGTGAAGTTACATGCCGATACAGCCTCTGCCACTGTAAGATAGATCCATTCCTGACCGATTTTCTCGATGAACTTGGACTTCTCGAGCTTCTTGATCACCTCGCTTCGGGGGTTTGCTAGTACAAGCTGATAGATCAGAAGAAAGAATAAAACATCAGCACATGATCAAACAAAAATGTGAACCATATCAAACAGAACTAGTCTACCATAATCTCATACCTTGAGACCCTTTCTATCAACATTTTTCAGGACCTCTTCAAGCATGGTGATCCCGCTCGTATCGATGCTTCCAACCGCTGTAATTTGATTTTAATTTTAGCATTAGACTTGTAATAAAGCTTAAAGCCAGAGATCGTACATGTTAACTTGTGACTGTTGCAAATTGATCACTTACTGCCAATGTCTAGTATAACATAGTGTAAGCTTGTTTGTCCAGAAGATTTTATCTTGTCTTCCTCCTCGTATATCCATCTTGAGATCCTGTGAACCACATTTTGAGCATAGATTAAAACTCTACCTCGCTGGCTATGTCGTTTTCATATATCGATATCTAACTTAAGTATTTTATGTACCTTTCCCTTAAATAGTTTGCATTAGCAAAGTAGATTGGTGCATCAATTTGAAGAATAAGAACTCCTGGAATATTGTTCGCAGCCGGGTACTGATCAATGCTTCTATAAATCGACGAGTTTGGAATGTTGCCTAAGGCGAAAGTCCTTGGCCTCGCCACGAATAGCAGAACCCTTAGCAGTGAAACTGCAACCTGCAAATACATATAAACGTTATATATGCATCCAGAAATGTGTAAAAAGAAAAACTTTCTTGTGACGCAAGAAAGAAAACCCTTTCTATACTCTCCTACTTACTGCAATGACTAGGCCAATCTCAACACTGCCAAAGACAACGCCAAAGTATGCACCCAGGCACACAATGCAGTCCACCTTGTCTACTTTCCAGAGATGGATGACGGCTTCGTAATCGATGAGGCTAAGCATGGCAGCCATTATAATGGCGGAGAGCACCACAAGTGGAGTGTAATGGAACAATGGCGTCAAAAACAAGAGTGTGAACATCACTGCAGTCGCCATTACAATGTTGGAGACTGCAGTTTTGCATCCTGCATTGAAGTTCACCGCAGTTCGCGAAAATGGTCCTGCAAGTAATTGCAGCCATAAGAGACGCATATGATTCGTGAATCTGCTAAAAACTACTAGATAACTTATCCATGTGTTTGATTAAAGACTCTTATGTATAAAGCAATGCCCTCTTGCTAGATTTGTGTTGCCAGACATATGCTCATATTGTCAGACTGAATATGAACCGACATTCATTCAAAAAAGAGCGCATTTCTTGTTACATATATATTGAACGCTAGGTATGGCCATGAAAAGGGTATGTACCGGCGGTCAAGTAGCAAGAAGTGCAAGAGCCTGCAATGTTCATCATCCCGAAAGCGATCATTTCTTTGTTACCGTCAATATGGTAGTTTTTAAACGCAGCAAAACTTCTTCCGACAGCTACTCCTTCCTGCACGTCCACCATCAGTTATCTAGCAATGTTAGCCTAAAGCCTTCATTATATACATTGTGTGCTAAGCAAATACTGAGGAACGCAGGGACCTACAGCAAGGCCGATGACACCAGTGACGATCCCAGTTTTAATGGCTGTCAAAAGATATGGCGACCCGAAAGCCAAGTCAGACACGGATGGCGGGTTCAACCCTTTTTTAAGGTGTCCAATCTGCAAAAACAAAGGGTCTATTTAAGTTAATTAACATATCATACAAAAATAATTAAATAAAAAGTAATTATTATGTGATATATATTGTATATATGCTGGGGAGAGAGTGAGATGCTTACTACTAGAACGCCATGTTTTTCAGCATGCGTTAGAAAAACCAGAAGGCTTCCCAAGATCACGGAGCACAGTGGCATCATTGCGTTTATCCAAAAGAAGGCCGGTTTTCTCTTGCTCTAATTGTCATAAGCATCATCATTAAAACAAGAACCGATAAAAATAGCAATATTCTTTTTGGGTACAAAAAAGATAGCCATTTTAATGCCAATGTAAGGCAAGAATTAACTAGTCATGGGCATGCATGGAGAGAAATTTATACTATTCTAAGATATTCTATTTTGCTAATTTAAACTGAGACATTGGTGACTAGTAATTTTTTATATGAAAATTTTATTTAAACCCATATAATCTTTACGTCTAATTTACTCTCTACACCTATATTAATTTTAATTAAACTATCAATATTTCTTTAAACTCAAATTTACTACCTAAACTACTCTCACAAACCCAATTCAATAAGTAGATTTATCTTTACACCTAGTAAGAAAAAAATAAAAAACCAAAATTTAACATCGAAGCAGAGAGAATGGGAACGGCGTAGGAAAAATTTCTAAAAAAATCGCTATTTCTCCAGCAAATCAACCCAGGCATTGAGGTATTCAAAATATTTTCTTTGTTTGCAAAAATTTAGCGTTTTTTAATTGTACGTATAGGGTTTGAAGTGATTTATAAGTTGAATTAATGGACATTGTGAGAAAACTGGATTGAAACAGCAGTGGGTTATCCTTTGAACAGACAAGAAAGAAGAGAAAAGTGAAGATATTGAGACACTTTAACCTATGCTAAAGGTGAAGATATTTAGGCTGTTTAGGTTGTGAGACCATCTCCATGCTAAAGGTGCTAAATCCAAAGTTTAGGACTTCAAAATCTATTCGCATCTCAGGTATACGAACTGTCATATCCTTTTAAGAAACTTATGATTATGTTTATTAAACTGTGAATCTGTACCGGTAATTAAGTATCGATTTTTTTAGAATTTATCGTTCACAATATGTTAATATTATATTTACTATAATGAAAGATTATCAAGATTAAGAGAAGGAAAATGATTTGAACTTGAATCCCAGTGAGTTGAAAAAGATGTCTTATCCACTTGGGCAATCCACCAATTATAAATATGTTAATATAAGTCTCTTTTGATGTGTAAACAATCAGACAAAAGAATATTATGTATATGAATTTTTAACTTCTAGATGTTGTGTGTCCGAAGAGGTCACATAATATATAGCATTTGGGAAAAGAGAGTGCATATATATCACTTCACAACAAGAATATATCTTGTTTGACAACGTTCTTCCGGTTCAATAAACCTTTTTTTAACTTAAGATCGATGGAGTTAATTACATGGTTCATGAAACAACTGAAGCAACTATAACTGGCGTTGGTACTTTTGGTGACGTCTTAATTATTAGTTTTGGCAAGCCAGTAAACGACATGCATGAAAAGTTTTTACATGGAAATAATTCCTTAAATCCTTCTTCAAGTTTAGAGAAAATGATCAATTATAAACAAAGATATAATGCTTCGAATAATGGATTGTATATATCTCAGAAAGGTACGTGGTGTATATACTTACAAAGTATCTTGTGAGCAATAGAAAGCAGAGGAAACAGCATCCCAGCACAGAAGTTTCCCACCTCCACTGCAACATAATTTACATTCATTATATGATATTAACTAATAATGTCCAAAAAGGCATATGTAAAAAAATTGCCAAAATTTGTGGAAGTGGTAAAGCATTAGCTAGAAATTAATAGATTAGATTAAAAAGAGAACTTTATACCTTGTGCACTTGAGAAAAGATAGATTTCATGACAGATATAACATCTGTCTCATGAGTGAAATGAATCAACCCTAGTACCCCTTTAAGCTGCTGGAGACATACAACAGTGGCTGCTCCACCCATGAAACCCACTATTGTTGCATGAGACAGAAAGTCCACGACAAACCCAAGTCTGCAAATACACATATACGTACATACAAACATCGTTTCAGAGGGGTTGCTTCTTGATTGTTTTTTCATTTTGCTTATATCAAAACTTTGTAACAAATATGAATTGGCAGCAAATTAAATTACATACCTTAAGAAGCCAAGAGAAGCCTGGAAAGCTCCAGCAAAGAAGGTAGAGGTGAGAGCCAACTGAAAGTAGAGCTTAGGGTTCTCAGTAGGGCTAACAACCTTCCCCAACATGGAAGATATGAGAAGGGATGCAACCGCCACAGTACCCACTGCCAAATCTTTTGAACTTCCAAGCATGGCATACACCAATGGAGGCACAAAGCTCGAATCTGCATTCATTTTTCCAAAAAAGACAGAAATGAGATTTTTCTGAACACGATTCCATCATAAAGTACGTACTTTTGTTTTTACTATGAGACTAGAGCATTGGTCTTGTATGTTGTTACTTGAATGCATAACTGACCAGATTCACAATTTGGCAACGTAAGTTTGGTGTAAGAAGAAAATGTTTGATTACACATAATTTTTTGGGTACTCACATAGGCCAATAATTGGGGGCAAGTTTGCTAAATTTGCATAGCTGATCCCTTGAGGAACTGCAAGACTGGCAATGGTGATTCCAGAAATGAGATCAGATTTGAAGAAGTCAAAAGTATAGCGAGGAGCCCATTCGAGGATTGGCACAAAGTGTTGCAATCCTAGAACAAGTTTTCTAGGTGTGGGTTGGTTCTTAAATTGCCTGAAAGGGTCATCGGGAAAGAAAGTTTCTTTCAGAGATGATTTCAGAGCCTTGAAAAATGGCTTGGAAGGAGGAATTTCGACATGGCGTGGGCACTCGTAGTCTGCGTTGCCCATTTCACCTCAGGAAAGAGAACACTTGAGGAGGCTAATGAGAGGCAGCTAATTAAGCGAAGATTAACTAAGCAGCTAGCTGATCAGGTTTGGTTGATACTGCTAATTGTAGGAATGGTACGTAGGTGGGTTTTTGTTTAGGGTTTATGGGCTGGCTAGGTTGTATTGATTTGGTGAGATATGGTTCGCTTGCTAGGTAGTGAAGGAAATGGGGCTTTGCCAGATAGCCATTGGAAGCAATTGGTGGTTAAAATGCTTAATTAGCTCTGGCAATGACACACATGGTGGACGGGGGTATTATATAAGGTGGTGCACGGCTGGCACAGAGACAAGGAGGGAAGGAAGGAAGGATGTAGGGAAAGAATCTTTGAGTGCCTTGTGGGACCCACACCAGGACTCACACGTAGCACATAAATCGTGTAAGTCCATTGACTCCATCTCTACCAAGATTCCTTTTATTTGCTAGGGTTTAAGGAGTGATGAGTGGCAGAGTCTATGTATCACGACCTTTTTGCTCTCTTTCATTCAATTTTGATTTTTTTTTCTCTCTCTCTCTCAATTAGAGTGTTTTCAAATTTTTCTTGTTAAGAAGTTGACCTATATCTAAATTTAAAGAAATATCTTCAGCACATATTAATTTTTAGGGTAAAGTACAAAAAACAATCTCAACTATTGGTGTCACGACATTTTCATACCTCATCTTTTAAAATTGACAATGTCATACCTCATCTTTAGAAATTATGTCAATGTTATACCTTCCGTTAGTTTGGCCGTTTATTTCTCAGTTAAATGCTGACGTGGCTTGATCTGGGACCCATTTTTTATTAAAAAAATTAATAAAATATTATTAAAAACAAAAAAAAATCATTTAATAGTATTAAAGTATTAAAAAAAAAAAAACCTCTCCTTTCGTCCCTCCCTCTCTTCCCCATCTTCCTGCAACCCAAAAAGAAGAAGAAGGAGGAAGTAGAAGAGGAAGAAGAAAAAGAAGAGAAAAAAAAAAAAAAAAAAAACCCCCAAACCAAACCTAGTTTGTCCCCGCCCCCCCCAAAAATAATACCAACCCATCCACCTTAAAAAAAGGGAAACTCTCGTCCTCCCTCCCACCCCCCCCCCCCCCCCCCCCCCCCCAAAACCACAAAAATACCAACCCATCCACCTTGCAAAAGAAAAACAAGAAGAAGAAGAAGAGAGAAGGAAAAAAAAAAAAAAAGAAAGAAAAGAAACCCAGTTCTTCCGTTCCCCCCCCCCCCAATTTTCTCCGCGCCCAGGTTCTCAACCTTCGAAATTGGCCTGGTGAAGGTTTCCCGATTCCACCTCAACGGGATCTAGGTTTTTTTTTGGGTTGCAGGTAATGGGTGCAAGGTTGGGTGCAGAGGGTGGATGCGAAGGTGGGGAGGTTGGGTGTGAGGAGAAGAGGGGGTGGGGAGCGGGGAAAACAAATTGGTTTTTTTTTTTCTCTTCTGTTTTTCTGGGTTGCAGTTGCAGAAAGGGGGGGGAAGAAGATGAAGATGGGGAGAAGAGAGAGAAGGGGGGAAGGGGACGAACTGATGTTGTGATGTTGGCTTATTTTTTTTTAAATAACTTTTCTTTATTATTTTAATATTTAAAAAATATTAAATGATTTTTTTTTTAGTTTTTAATAATTTTTTAATAAAAAATGGGTCTCGGATCAAGACACATCAGCATTTAACTGAGAAATAAACGGCCAAGCTAACGGAAGGTATAACATTGACACAAATTTGTAAGATGAGGTATGACATTGTCAATTTAAAAAGATGAGATATGAAAGTGTCGTGACACCAATAGTTGAGGTAGTTTTTTGTACTTTACCTTAATTTTTAACTGAACAAATCTACCACCTATAACAAAAGCATTGGCAAATTGTACCAGCTTGCCACTAGCAGCGTGGTATGTACCATGTAGGACACTTGCTCCACTCTCATTGGGTTGGAGGCAATCAAGCTTTTCTCACGTGTTAGCTTTTTGGAGTACCTGTAAATTGGAGCCCTAGATTTAGGTATGGTTTGGCATTGAGGTGCTTAAAAAAAAAGCTGCTTATTTTCAGAGTTTTTATGTTGAAGGTGTTTGGTAAACTAAAAAAAAAAGAGATTATTTTGGAAGTTGCTGTGAGAATAAGTTGAAATCATCAGAAAAGCTGAAGCAGCTAAATGCTGCTTTGGAAAACTAGCTTTTTTTCAAAGTAAGCGGAGCTACAGTGCTCCCTTAATGAAACCTTCTAAAGTCCAATAACACCTTCAAACCAGAAACAGTGCTCCTTTGCTGATCTCCACAAAACCCAGAAACCCACCAGAAACGGCTTTACCAATCTGCACAAGAAATGAAAACACAGAAACCCACCAGAAATGGCTTTGCCGATCTGCACAAGAAATGGAAACACAGAAACCCACTAGAATAATCGCAAAAAAAAAAAAAAAAAAAAAAAGCATAAAACTCTCATTTTTCCTTTGCTACTTCAAGAATCTGCAGACAAAAAGAACAACAATTCAATTTCTCCTTCTTCAAAGTTTACAACTTTGAATTTATTTCAAATTAGAAAAAAGAAAACGAGGAGGACGTGGAAAAGATAACCTTGAATCACTGCTTGCAGAAAGAAGAGAGGCTGGACTGGAGACAGTGGGAAGAAGAGGATTAAGTCGTTGCCTTCGTTATCCATCTTCAATTTTTTCCTTCTTCAAAGTTTACAACTTGGAGATAGCAAGAGGAAGAGAGGCTAGACTGGAGACAACGGGAAGCGAAAAGAGGCTGGACTTGAGCTGCTGCCTCCGTTATCCATCGTCCGCAGAGGATTAGAGGGCGAAGCGAAGCGGTCTTGCTCCGATGGTAGTTGCCATGTCGACTAGATGAAGAAGAATGAGGAAAACAAAAAAGATAAAGAAGAAACGTAGAAAAAAAAATAAAGACAGAAAATTGGGGAGTGGGGGAGAGTCAGGAGACTTCTACACAGAGTATTAACAAATGAAAATGGATAAGAGAAAGATAGGAGACTTCTAGAGAGACTATTAATAAATAGAAGACATGGATTATTAATAAATGAAGATGGATGGGTTTTGTAGGATTTTGCTGGCTTGTTGCAAGCTGCTGGTGGGGAAGGGGGGCTATTCTTTCACTCGACAGCAATGGCAGAAGCTGCTGTTATCCGTGCAACTTTGTGGGTTTGTTGCGAGTTGGGTTATGCGGATGTGGAACTTGAATCTGATTCTCATGTTCTTATTCGAATGCTTACGGGAGAGTACATGATCGATGCTACTTTGGAATGCGTTATTCATGATATACGTCTTCTGGTATCTCAATTTGGAAGGGTGAGGTTTGGATTTGTTAAGTGGTGTGGAAATGCTGCTGCGCATGCCATGGCCTCATATGTGGCCTCACATTGAGGTGTTTTTCATTGGGATGCAATTGGTTTGGTGTTTTTATTTAATATTCTTGCGCAAGATGTAAATGTTTCTATTAGAATCTAATAAAGTTTACCTTTAACAAAAAAGAAAAAAAAAAAACAAAAACATTATACTCATTTTATACCATTTTTTGTTATTTCATACAGTCACATCTGTTTTACATAAAAGTTTACCAAACACTATCATACTGCTTTTTTTTTCCAAAAGCACTTTTACAAAAAAATTTACCAAACACTCTGCTGCTTTATTTCATAGATGCTTATTCTCACAGCACAGCAGAAGCATTTTTTTTTCAAAGCACAACAATACCAAACCAGCCCCTTAGTACTGGTTTGGTACTGAGGTGCTTTTATAAAAAGTGGGTATAAAAAAGTTGTTTGGTAAACACTTAAAAACAACTTATTTTCACAGTTTTGGGTGGAAAAAAAAAATGAAAACGTGAAGCAGAAAAAATGAGCTTATTTTCATAGCACAGCAAAATCCGTTTTTTTTTCAAAACACATCAATATCAAACAACCCTTAGAGGGGATCTGCAAAATTTATAATACAATAATATTTTTAGTCCCACTATGATATTGTTTCAAGTCGCTATTATTAAGATTGTATGGTCCCAAGTTATGGCCAGAATAGGAAATATCTAGTTGTTAGTAGATGTGTTAACTTTCATTTATGACTCATTTAGAAGTGTTTTTAAAATGATTAAAAGTGATTTCAATAAAATTGATTTTGGGTTTTCAAAGAAGCACCAGATATGTGCTTCCTGCATGAAGTACTTAAACGTGCTTTTTCAATATCTATCAAGATTCTAAAAGACGCTAGGCACTAGTCGGGTGGAGGGTTGGGGCCTAACGTCTAGGCGACTAGGTAGACAAGGCGGATTTAATTAAGTTTATTGTATAACATATAAATAAGTGCCTACTTACACTCTAAAAAATAAAAATTATACTTGTATTGAGAATTTAGAAAAGTTAAAACTTAAAACTTAGATCATCATGGCATTGCCATCATTAGAGACCAAAATTGAAAATTCACTAATTCATGATCTAGGTTTTTTTTAGTAGAGGTTACCTAGAAAACCCTTTAAGTTAATTTAAAAAAAAAAAAAAAAACCTAAAAACAATAGAACCGCCTAGCTGCCTAACCCATCTAGGCGGCCGTCTTTACCCACTTTTTATGCACGTTTTGGCCTAAATCGCATCAGTTCTCCACCGCCTAGGTCGATTTTTAGAACAATGGTATTTACTTGAATTTTTATTAAGAATTGGTTTCAAAAATATTTTCACTAAAAGCGCTTTCAATCATTTTAAAAGCACTTCTAAACGAGCTCTTAGTCAAATAATTAAGAAGTGTTTGTGCCAAACAACGCCCACCAATTTTGATACTTTAGAGAATGTTTGAGATGTTTGGATATCACCTAATTAATATTAGAATATTTTTAAACTAGCAGTGCTACTTGAAGGGAAACATTAAGAAAGCAAGTGGCCCTTTACCGGAGTGGTGGAAATTAATGTGTTAAGCCCTTGCATGACGACGTGGGTTCGAACCTCGTTGGTGGCTAATCTAACATCTAATCTAATAAAATCTATCATTTGACCAAAAAAAAAAAAAAAAAAAAGAGAAACATTAAGAAAAAGAAGTTGGATTTTTATTTCAATTAATGGTACGTAGGAACACTCGTTTATTTGGAAATTACCAATTATTTTATTACAAGCGATATTCAACACTAATTTACCTTAAAAAGTAAAGAAATGATTTGAATTCAAGACTCTAATAAATTAGAAAATAAAGAACTTAATTATCAGAACAATTCACCCATTGCAATTTTATATATGCATGGTGGAGATTAAAGTAGAGCAGTGGATAAAGATGAGATGACGATCCCTTTACTTTTAGCAGAAAAAAATGCAGTGTGCATGCATCCATGTTTGGAAGGGAATATTATTTCAACATCCTTCACCGTAGTCAGGTGATCATTCACCATTCACTTCTTGGTATTACCAATCACACTCCCACTACAATTCCTCAATTATTACACAGGAGGGCTCTAGCTATCATGAAGATTCCTTGTAAAAGGAAAACTTTTTTGTTTCTTAACGAAAAAAGGATGATGTTTAACTGAATCAAAAATTAATAAATGAAAAGAGGGGAACATTTTTCTGTAGCATATATACGTAAACAAATGTTTCAGAAAGAATTTCACTATTATAGCAATGAAAATAATACAATCGGACACATATATCCATTCATTTTTTTAGATCAAACAAGATTTTATTAAGAATGATCAAGAACAAAGAATCACGGACTTTAGAACATATACATATACAATTTTACAATTACAATCGGATATAATTTTACAATTACAATTCTTTCTCTCAGTTTCTCTCTCTTCTCTCTCCTTTCTTTCCATAAAAAAGTTTTGTCTGTCTCTTCTCTTTCAACACTGTACTAGCGAGTCTGATGTCTCCACGTTGTCCCATTTACCGGGTTGCTCCTCAAGCCTTTGAGTGCCATTCTTCACAAAATGGCCCAAGCCAAGATCTTCGATCCGAACTATTTTTCTCCTCTTTCTCCCTCCCTAAGTTTATTGGGTTTCACGTCAAATACGAAATCTGACAAATTTCTTCCTTCTCCTGCAATCCATTGCTTGGCGGTTTGGAAAATTTAGGAATCGTTTGGATGTGCTTTTAAAATGACCGAAAGCACTTTTGATGAAATTTTTTTTAGAACCAATCTTTAGTAAAAATGCAAATAAAGCCTAGAAAAGCACTTAAAATGCTTCCTGGAGAAAGCACATAACTCGTGCTTCTTGCAGAAAGCACTTTAAGTACTTTTGGAACCCAAAAATATTTTATCTAAAAGGGTTTTTAGCTATTTTAAAAGCACATTTAAACGAGCCCTTAATTTATGGGTTATAAGGGTGTTTGGAAAATACCCAAAAAATCACGTATAAAAAAATTTATTCTTGGTTTATGGGTGTTTTGGTTGGGTGAAGAAAATAAGTTAGGGGTTTGGGATGGAGGACGGGGGTATAGATTGGGTTTTTGGGTGTTTAATTTGTTGGATTGATTGATTTTCTACTTATTGATACCAACAACAAATATGACTGTGTTGAAAATTTGAGATGTGAGAGGCTGAGGGGAAGGTTAAACGTACAAAAGCAAAATGAGAAAGAAATCGAAATTAAATTATGGGAGAAAAAAATTGGTGAAGAGAAGAAGGTGAGGATTTGACAGAAAGAGGGAAAAGAAGATGGGAGACATTTCGTTAAAAAAATAAAAAGAAAAAAAAATTCAAATTAATCTTGACTTCACCTTTTATTGAATGCTCATGATTGAAGAATCGGATCCCAAGAGAAGAGATCCAGAGAAGATCTTATCCCTATAGACCCATTTACAAGGTGCATGAAATTTTAGTAAAGAAATTATAGAAAAACAAATAAAATTGTTATTAGCATTTTAAAATTCTCATTTTACACTCCCAACTTTTTATATTTGAAAAGAAAAATACACTTATAAGGAGTGTAAAATGAAATTTTTGGAATGCCAATAAACCTTCCCAAAACAAATTGATTTCATTTTTATTCGGAAAGATGAAACAAAGGTGAAAGATTGATGTATACCAAAAATACATCGTCACTATTATCTTGTTGACAAGTGTCTATGAGACTCTGACCTAATCTTGTGGGAGTGTGGTCAACTTTCTAATTTTAGGATGAGGAACAACGTGGATTTGGAAGCTGGACCGCATGTCAACTATATAAACAGGTAAAACCGTCCAACTTGCTGATATCACAAGTTCACAACTAAATGTCAATGGAATATATAAAACAAACCCTAGCATTTGAATGTCCCGTTGACAAGAAAAGCAGAGAAAATAAAACCTACGATACCGACCATTGCCTTCCGCTTTATGTGGACGGCAATTCCTCTTAGGCTCTTCCCCAGCTCTCTTCCCCTTTATTTTTTCACGTCTAATCATTTTCATCTTCTATTGTGGCGACTCTTTTGCTCTATTTAATAGAGCCCTAACATCTATTACTTACGACTCAAACTTGGATTTTTGAATAGCGGTTATTGTCCAGAGTTCAGGTGGGTGCATGATAAAAGACTATGAAGAGAAAGCTCGATATTTGTTGCAGATAACTCATAGCAGTGTTTCTTTGGTTAGATACGGATCCTCCGTACGTAGCTGAAATATTGTATTGTACATAGACCCTTTAACAAATAACAATTAAATACTGCCGTAGGATATCCATCTAATGGCCACGATCAAATTGGTCTGAAGGCTCCGCAGCGAAAGTTCCGAGTACCTAACCGTCTAAGTAGCAGTAACACGGCATAAAGTTATTGGTACAATGGTACTCCATCTTTTACTTCAATGTAGTTACATACACTTTTTAAAATGTGGATATATCATTATTATTAATACAATTGTAGTTGTTTATACTTGTCGATAAACTTGAGTGACTTTCAAAATGAAGTGCAGTTAATCGCACTAATAAATCATAGGTTTTTTTTGTTACAATGTGTAATATGATAAAAATTAACATGACAAGACGCACGTAGTTCCTGTAACATTCTCTTGAGAATTTTTATTTACACCTATTTATTTATAAAAAAAAATTAGTATCTGGTCCCTAATCACTAATGTTTATTGATTGAGACCTTATAAGTTTTCTGATTTTAATTGAAGTCCCTAGCATTAATGTATATATTAATAAATTTACATGTCAGTTACATAATTTTAAAATAAAAATTAGTAATTGATTTAGAGTTTTAATACTCAACCCTTATTAAACTCCTAATTAATTTTCAATTCAAATATTGCTAAAATAACAAAAGAAAAAAGAAAAATTAGTATCCGGTCCCTAACTACTAATGTTCATTGACGACCTTATTAGTTTTCATATTTTGATCGAAGTCCCTAGCATTAATGTATTAATGAATTTTAGTTACATAATTTTTAAATAAAAATTACTAATTGATTTAGGATTTTAATACCCACACCTTTATTAAACTCCTAATTAATTTTCAATTCAAAACATTCCCAAAATAAAAATAAATATAAATAAAATAAGTTTGTACCCATTAATGTTTTATAAAAAGATTTTCAATTTTTTAATCTTAAATGTACCCATTCATTTTTTCAGTTTTTTAATCTTATATGTACCCATTCTCAAATATACTAGTTTGTTATATGTAAAATGACACACCCCGACCCGAAATGTCCATTAGGACCCCAAATCGAGCTGTGTTGGCCAACACCTGGAAGGTGACGAAGCCATAAAGTGTGATAGTGTATAAAAAGTGAATAAATTTGAATCTAAAAGTGTCTAAATACCATAGTGCGCTACTAGTGGGAGCGAACCCATTTCACACGCGATGTCAGAGCATAAGTAAGGTACAGTAGTGTGGGTAAGAATCATACCCTTAAAAGTAGCCACCAATACAAAGATTAGCTATATATCCTCGTCGATACGAACTCAGCAGTTAAAACTTGAAGGGGTACAAAACAGAAAATGTGAGTAAGCAATAAAACCAAGCTTCCCAAAACTATTACCTTTCTAACAGTAATAAGCCCTCACTGTAATTCCCTTATCGTTTTCTATAGGACGGTACAACATATATACATATATCCAAACCATACTCAGAAATGATCAAAACCACGGTTTGCCATCAACTCCACCATACATTAATAAGTAGACCAAGTGAACTTAATCAATACAAAATGATATATCAGTCAGAGTCATCTAAAATGACATGTACAACTTATCTATATCTCATCAATCATGGCTAGCATATAAGTCGGAGTCACCTATAGTGACCTGTACAACTTATCCATATTTCATCAATCATGGCTAGCCAATAGCTCAATAAGTATACCTGCACACGAGTCGGAACCACCTAAAGTGGTCTGTACGACAGGACTAGGTGTAAATAAATACGCTCAAGTGCTACGATCACGTGAAGACTGTGCGAATAATCGCGGGTTACCTATACGTCGGAACCACCTAAAGTGGTCTGTACGACAAGACTATGCACCTACCTTGGATCCAAGGTGAGCGTAAGGTGCAGAAGGTGAGCATCACGTAAAGGACTGTACCCTGGCCACGCGCGGGAGCACTAACACCGGGGTGCAGGTTTATGAGCTCTCAATGCATCTCAATATAACATGTGCAACTCAGGACAACCAGTACGACAGTATCGAAGTTGCTTAACACATAACTGTAGTCATGCTATAACGCAATCGATTCAACTAATACCATAAACTCACCTGAACTTAGCTGGGTGTTCTGCGTTCACCTTTGCACTTGAAAGCATTCCCAATAATTATATGCAAGTAATACACATATGGATATACCATGATGCAATCTAATACTCAACCATGTCGTAGCATTTTCAATTATAAACAATACGGTGTGAAGTGTACAATCAATAACGCCCTACTCCCGAACTACTTATTTTCAGGGATAATTATCCATGACAACCCAATTAACACTAATTTAACTAACTAATTCACAAAACTAAAACTTGTCTTTACCAATTTCCTTCGCATTACTCAATTTCCTAACTAAGGCTTTTGTCTCAAATATATTATGGTTGCATCTAGCGTCTCGTTAGACTGCCTACGTACCCTAAACAGGGATCAAGTCATTCGTAGTTCATATAGGTACTTCAAGCATTCACAATAATTATATGAAGGTAATATACCTAATCAATTTAAAAGTGTCGATAGAACTCTCAATAATATGTACGATAAAAAGGAAAAGATCCACTCACCTGGAGTCCACGCTATGATTCTCTAGCGCACGCATCGAGGCGTCCTGAATGATTGGTTCTTGTGAGCAATTATCAAATCACATCTCAGAACTCTTATCCGTAGAATACGTAATTCACATAAAACACAACCTCAACGGCATTCTAAAATAGTTTGAGACCCATTGATCACAAGTCAACAGCCGATCAAAGATCGACGGTAGGGTCTACAACCATATATAACTTGACCCGGAAGATCCGCATATCAGATTTCCAATCCGTAACTCTCAACGATCCACAATATGTTTCTAGAATAACATATTAAAATTTCATTACGATCCAACAGTCAGATCTCTGCCAATTGCCTAAAACAAGTGGCCGTGAACATTTATTTTACTAACTTACAAATCCAATTCAGGAAGATCCGTACGTCGGATTCTCGATCCATAAATTCCTATGATCTTTAAATATTATGTATTATAATGTATCCAATTTTGGTGACGATCCAACGGTCGGATCGTCGATTCACATTTTTACCAAGTAACGTATCGTAACGAATTTAGGTTCCAACGATCAACCTACGTCATTCAAATGAAAAAACTGAATTCAAGACATTCGACATAGTCTAAATATAGCATTGACGGCTCACTGGCCACGCACCGCCGCACGCGCCGCCGCGGGTGGTGGTCGGCCGCCCCTACTCGCCGGAAAATCCAACTATTTCCAAAAATTCTCAAACTTCACAGAAATGAATATCTCAGTGAGTGGAGAAACTTTTATACCTGCGACGAAGTCCAAAAGTGGACGGAAGATGGTCAATTTTTCCCACAAAGCCGGCGGGTGCCTAAAACTTCCCAGTGTCGATTCGTCTTCTACAGTGGTCCAACGGGGTCAAGGTTGGTTGGGTTTTTCTCCTGGGATGATGGGCTACAAAGCCCAAGTGGTGGCATCGGCCATCACTTTGCCAATTTGCCGGAAAATAAAAAAGAGTGGCTGAAGCACCGTTGATTTTAGTCGACTTTCGTGGCCTCAAACCGCTACATACCATGGTTAATCAAGGTGATTCTTGGGTGGGTTTTGTAGAGGGGAATGAGAGCTTCAAGATGGTGGTGGTGGCGTCGAAAACATCCACCGGAGTTGGCCGGAATCGACCTTGGAAAATAGGTGGTCGCGAGTGGAAAAACCCACGGGAAAGCTGGGAGTTTTTCCTTTTTTTTTTTTTTTTTTTTTTTCCCTTTTCTTCTTTCTATTTCTGATTGGGTCTCACCCTCTCCCTCTAATTTAATTGGTTCCTTCCTATTTGTGCCTAAAATCAGATTGGCCACTTTCCCACAAGGTGGGAATTCAAATAATTTATAACTAAACTTTAAATAGACATTTTCAAACGTCTATAACTATACCGTTATAATCCGGACTCGCAAACGGCTTTCGCCTATGCGTTCACATCCACGAGCACTACGAGAATATGTTAAAAGAATAAGTCATACGTCTCTCTAGACGATGGTCAACATAAGTCAAAATTTTTGCCTCTATGGCATTTTCGTAAATTCACGCTTTTAAAATAACATAAAAACGTAAAATTTGGAACGGGTTGTCACAATCTACCCACCTTAAGAAAATTTCGTCCTCGAAATTTAAAATCATCAGTTAAATGTAGAATACTCAAAATTAAAGAGAGATATGAATGTAAATACATACACGAGGAAGGCATCAAGTTATAGCGACTATATAAAAGACAATGACATTCCGTCGTGATCGGAGTGTAGTGACTCTTCTTTCATGCCTTCAAATTCTTACATTCCTTCTCCTTCAGTACCATGCCAAAATATAATTTTTTTTTTCATAAACGTGTTCAAAGCGTAACGAACTTCGAAATTAAGCATGTAATATTCTTGAGTCAAGCCCAAACAACAATTAACGAATTAAATAAGTAATTACAAATATTAACGTAGAATAATCTACTTGTTTACTTGCTTAACAACCCAACAAATAAGTTATTAATATTACGGTTTGCAGCCCACAATACCGACAATTCACTGTTGTCTTGATAAGCAAGTAACAATTCTCGAGGGTGCAATATTACCATCTTGCCCCTCAATGGGAAATACACATACAAGTCTCGATCGTACTCATTCACTACCTTCTTAGGCAACATTGTCAATAACATAAATTTTCTACATCACAATCTCAATCAATCAAATATTTGTTCGCAATATTCTTTTGTAAATCACGAGCTGCATATCGTTATTTCAAATGACACCATACTCCTAAACAGGAATGTAACCGTTGTTACCTATAATTCTAACAAAAGTAAGCGTCTATTAAATATGCACTGTGCGTAAAATCTCTATACGTCAACTCCAACGATACCATAGTTAACCCAAAATTCTAACCCTGGTTACAAGTGACTAGAATAGAGATAATGATATACTGCAACCATGCTAATGGTGGGACAAACAAGATGCAACTCGTCCACAAAGGTCTGAGTAACTCATTTCAAACTAATCGTTAATCTAGGAGTAGAAATGCAATACTAAACAACTTCTAATACTCGAAACCTTCATAACGACTTCCAACGGCTTGGAAGTGAAACATGTAACACGATGAAATATAAATACACCAAGATGATAATCTTGTCGGGTTTCTGTTTGCTGAATTTGTATAGAAGTCTAGGAGTAGTTTTCTCCAAAAGTCATCGTCCTCTGAACGCAATTAGAAAATTGTAGTTGTCCAGAAAATTTGAACTCTATATCCTCAATATCCCCACAACATTAATCAAAAGCGAGATGCATCTAGAGTGATGATTAATTTAAAACACATCAAAGGGAGCCTCGATTTTATCTCTTCCCTACTTCCACATTTGATCACGTCACAAAGAGAACTTCTAGATCACATCACCCGAAGAGGTTGACTACATCCCATTTCTATCTTAGTGGTCTTCATAAGTGTCTTGTTGTTGAAATTTCAACACCCATTTTAAGGAAATAACTATTGCCAATACTTCAATTTTTAGAGCAAGAAGAATATTGTTTTCTACTTAAGTAAACAACCACCAATCAAAATACCACATGAGTGTAATCTTGGTTCAGCATCACAATAATTGACTTTCACATTCTCTACACATACAAAATATCCCGAACTGATACTGAACAATGATACTTCCCAACTTTCACTCGTATAACAAAATGATCATAGTCATTCGAACCATATTTGAACCGTTTCTTGATAGGTTAAAGGTAACTCCATATCGATACTCATAATTGCTGAGTAAATTCTTCCACTGCCACTACCGAAAACTTAGTCCATTTCAAAAATTTGAGCATATCAAATAAGTTCTAAGCTTGATAAAGATTTCGGACACGTTCTCCACCGAGAAATATCTTTTGATTTCTAAGTAAAAATAATAAATGTTAACTTCAAGTCATGGATAAAATAACTCATTCCAAATGGTTCCCGCTAGCATCAATGCGAAAGTGGCACATACACCCGCCAAATTGATCGGTCATAAATTACTCACTAACCGAGCGTAAAACCCTGTCATAAATGTTAAAAGAACATTCAAGAAATTGAGGGTCAAAATAGTTCATGAAATCTAGAGTACAAGATATCCAGATTAAATATACAATTTCAATGTCTAAGTGGTCCTCCTGAACAGGTTTTCCATATCCATCCGATATAGGAAATAGGCTGGTGACTCTAAATCAACCCAATTGCTTTTAATACCAGGAGGTGAAGTTAAGGGTACGAACAAAGCTGATGTAGATTAATATTAAAAAGTCAAACGATTCCAAAAGTGATGAGTTATGTTAAAAAAATTGAACAATTCCAACGTTATCCCAAACCAACAACATAGAGAGGTAAAATTTAAGAATAATCTAACAAGATTTCTTGATGATCGAAAAGTAATGTCACAAAATATTAAACTACCAGGGACCAAAAGAAATTTCCCAACATATTCTTCCGTCGAGTGTTACCGCTTTAGCACCACATTGCCACATGACACATTTCCAGATTCCTAACAAAAAGGGGACTTCACAAGATTTCTATTAAGAGATATTCTAACAATACTACCAAGAAATTAGAACTAGCTCAGATTTCCAATCTCAAAAGGATCAATTCTAACAACGGAAGAATGATGATGGAATTATTTGGTAAAATCTCTGGTGATACACAATTATCAATACATTAACTTAGACCATCAACTTGCCTCAAATCCACACCCTTCCCCCTTAAGGGAAATCTTCGTTTTCATTCTAAGGACAGTGCCAAAATGATCATCAAAAATGTCGTGAAGACAACATAACTATCCAAAACTTAAGAAAAGTTAGCATATTTTTACATATTCGACAAGGTGGCATCAATCGAACGTTAAACACAAGAACCAAGAATGCTCACATCACGCATGTGATGAACACAATACTACCCAACATATGCTCTGATACCAAACTGACACACCTCAACCCGAAATGTCCGCTAGGACTCCAAATCGAGCAGTGTTGCCTGACACCTGGAAGGTGACGAAGCCATAAAATGTGATAGTGTATAAAAAGTGAATAAATTTGAATATAAAAGTGTCTAAATACCAGAGTGCGCTACGAGTGGGAGCGAACCCATTTCACATGCGATGTCAGAGCATAAGTAAGGTACAGTAGTGTGGGTAAGAATTATACCCTTAAAAGTTGCCACCAATACTAAGATTAGCTATATATCCTCGTCGATACGAACTCAGCAGTTAAAACCTGAAGGGGTACAAAACAGAAAATGTGAGTAAGCAGTAAAACCAAGCTTCCCAAAACTATTACCTTTCTAACAGTAATAACCCCTTACTGTAATTCCCTTATCGTTTTCTATAGGACAGTACAACATATATATATATATATATATATATATATATATATATATATATATATCCAAACCATACTAAAAAATGACCAAAACCACGGTTTGCCGTCAACTCCACCATACATTAATAAGTAGGCCAATTGAACTTAATCAATACAAAATGATATATCAGTCAAAGTCATCTAAAATGACATGTACAACTTATCCATATCTCATCAATCATGGCTAGCGTACAAGTCGGAGTCACCTATAGTGACCTGTACGACTTATCCATATCTCATCAATCATGGCTAGCGTATAAGTGGGAGTCACCTATAGTAACATGTACGACTTATCCATATCTCATCAATCATGGCTAGCATATAAGTCGGAGTCACCTATAGTGACTTGTACGACTTATCCATATCTCATCAATCATGGCTAGCCAATAGCTCAATAAGTATACCTGCACACGAGTCGGAACCACCTAAAGTGGTCTGTACGACAGGACTGGGTGTAAATAAATACGCTCAAGTGCTACGATCACGTGAAGACTGTGCGAATAATCGCGGGTCACCTACAAGTCAGAACCACCTAAAGTGGTCTATACGACAAGACTATGCACTTACCTTGGATCCAAGTGAGCGTAAGGTGCAGAAGGTGAGCATCACGTGAAGGACTGTGCCCTGGCCACGGGCGGGAGCACTAACACCGGGGTGCAGGTTTATAAGCTCTCAATGCATCTCAATATAACATGTGCAACTCGTGGCAACCAGTACGACAGTATCGAAGTTGCCTAACACATAACTATAGTCATGCTATAACGCAATCGATTCAACTAATACCATAAACTCACCTGAACTTACCTGGGTGTTCTGCGTTCACCTTTGCACTTGAAAACATTCCCAATAATTATATGCAAGTAATATACATATGGATATACCATGATGCAATCTAATACTCAACCATGTCGTAGCATTTTCAATTATAAACAATATTGTGTGAAGTGTACAATCAATAACGCCCTATTCCCGAACTACTTATTTTCAGGGATAATTATCTATGACAACCCAATTAACACTAATTTAACTAACTAATTCACAAAACTAAAACTTGCCTTTACCAATTTCCTTCACATTACTTAATTTCCCAAATAAGGCTTTTGTCTCAAATATATTATGGCTGCATCTAACGTCTCGTTAGACTGCCTACGTACCCTAAACAGGGATCAAGCCATTCGTAGTTCATATAGGTACTTCAAGCATTCACAATAATTATATGAAGGTAATATACCTAATCAATTTAAAAGTGTCGATAGAACTCTCAATAATATGTACGATAAAAAGGAAAAGAGCCACTCACCTGGAATCCACGCTATGATTCTCTAGCGCACGCATCGAGGCGTCCTGAATGATTGGTTCCTGTGACCAATTATCAAATCACATCTCAGAACACTTATCCGTAAAATACGTAATTCACATAAAACACAACCTCAACGGCATTCTAAAATAGTTTGAGACCTATTGACCACAAGTCAACAGTATCGACGGTAGGGTCTACAACCATGTATAACTTGACCCGGAAGATCCGTATATCAGATTTTCAATCCGCAACTCTCAACGATCCACAATATGTTTCTAGAATAATATATTAAAATTTCATTACGATCCAACAGTCAGATCTCCGCCAATTGCCTAAAACAAGTGGCCGTGAACATTTATTTTACTAATTTACAAATCCAATTCAGGAAGATCTGTAAGTCGGATTCTCGATCCATAAATTCCTATGATCTTTAAATATTACGTATTATAAGTATTCAATTTTGGTGACGATCCAACGGTCGGATCGTCGATTCACATTTTTACCAAGTAACGTATCGTAACGAATTTAGGTTCCAACGATCAACCTACGTCATTCAAATGACAAAACTGAATTCAAGACATTTGACATAGCTTAAAAATAGCATTGGCGGCTCACTGGCCACGCACCGCCGCACGCGCTGCCGCGGATGGCGGTCGGCCGCCCCTACTCGCCGGAAAATCCAACTATTTCCAAAAATTCTCAAACTTCACAGAAATGAAGATATCAGTGAGTGGAGAAACTTTCATACCTACCACGAAGTCCAAAAGTGGACGGAAGATGGTCAATTTTGCCCACAAAGCCGGCGGGTGCCTAAAACTTCCCGGTGTCGATTCGTCTTCTACAGTGGTCCAACGGGGTCAAGGTTGGTTGGGTTTTGCTCTTGGGATGATAGGCTACAAAGCCCAAGTGGTGGCATCGGCCATCACTTTGCCGATTTGCCGGAAAATAAAAAAAGTGGCCGGAGCACCGTTGATTTTCATCGACTTTCGTGGCCTCAAACCATCACATACCATGGTTAATCAAGGTGGTTCTTGGGTGGGTTTTGTAGAGGGGAATGAGAGCTTCAAGATGGTGGTGGCGTCGAAAAACTCCACTGGAGTTGGCCGGAATCGACCTTGGTAAATAGGTGGTCGCGAGTGGAAAAACCCACGGGAAAGCAAGGAGTTTTTCCTTTTTTTTTTTTTTTTTTTTTTTCTTTTCTTCTTTCTATTTATGATTGGGTCTCACCCTCTCCCTCTAATTTAATTGGTTCCTTCCTATTTGTGCCTAAAATCAGATTGGCCACTTTCCCACAAGGTGGGAATTCAAATAATTTATAACTAAACATTAAATAGATATTTTCAAACGTCCATAACTATACTGTTATAATCCGGACTCGCAAACGGCTTTCGCCTATGCGTTCACATCCACGAGTACTACGAGAATATGTTAAAAGAATAAGTCATACGTCTCTCTAGACGATGGTCAACATAAGTCAAAATCTTTGCCTCTATGGCATTTTCGTAAATTCACGCTTTTAAAATAACATAAAAACGTAAAATTTTGAACGGGTTGTCACATAAAATGTACTCACTTTTATTTATATAAAATCCATTCAATTTGTTTTTTTCTAATCCATTTTAAACTTAAATGAGTACATTCTTTTTCGTTGATTTGAGAATGTATTTGTGTCAAGTTTAATTGAATAAATTACAAATATTATTAAGCCTAACATCCATTATCCTTTTTGTGAGGTTTTGAAGAATGTACCCATGTTTTGGTACAGTAATTTTTGGGTTAAATTTGATGAATGTACCCTGTTTGTATATATATGTATATATAGTGACAAAATATTGGTGAGTATTTTTATCTTTTAATCTTTTTAGTTCCACAAATTATGGGTTTTATTTAAAATCTCATTAATATAAACAACTACAAATTTCATTTTTTTTATTTGAACAATTTAATAACCTACATAGAAATATAATATTACATTAATGTCAAAAACTTCGATAAAAAATTGAAACTGAAAATCAACAAGGTTTCAGTTAAAGAACATTAATAATTAAGAGCCGCATTCAAAGTCTTCCTTTTAATTATCTCACACCCAATAATCCTAACCCCACTACACATTGCACCTCCCCATTATTTCCTGTTAACCCAAACCAAATGTCGGCAAAATTTTCGGATGAGTTCGTCAACGACTGTTATCTCCATCCATTATTTTCCTTCTCTTTGTCTTCCTCCTTCTTTTCATACCCTTAAGAATAAAATGAATCATCATACGCTACTGGCGTTGGTGTCAACGTCGACGTTGGACATGGCTTCGTACTATGCTCCCGTCAACCCCACTTCATATCGGCCTCTCACTTTTCCAATTAATTGGATCCAAGTTCGTATAAAGAAACAAGAAAGGGAGAAAGGGGAACATCAATGGTCATCGGAGCTTCGATTGCATAACAGAAACAGAATAAACAAATGGAGAGGTGCACTGGAGAAAACCTCCCTTCCCCTCTGCTTTTCTAAATACTTTTTTTTTATTTAATGGCAAAGTTG